>NW_011367249.1:299870-306891 GCF_000735185.1 Notothenia coriiceps | reverse complement strand
TAAGTGTAATTGCGATTATTCATTAACTTTGAAAACATACATTTATTGGAGAATTTTTTTTAACAGTATGTTTTTAACAGTTGGTTACCCTGAACTTTAAGTATAATTAAACTGGAAAAAAAAAAAAAAAAAAAAGTAATAATAAAAAAAAAATCGTTTTATTTCGATTACATTGTTTTCGTAATCGTTGCAAGCCATAATCGTAATCGCGATTTAAAATACGATTAATTGAGTAGTCTGGAGTTTTTATGGAAATGCACTGAGCATGTGTTCCTCTTTTCTTCTCCAGGAGACAGAGCGGGAGAGTCACAGTGAGCAGGAGCGTGTCCGATCTCAGATCCGGGATTTAAGGGGACAGCAGACTCAACAAAGCAAAGAGCTGCAGAGAAAAGGTGAGAAACACTGCCAAACTACTCACTCGCTGACTAACACCATTTTTCTAAAACCTACACACACTTCGATCTTGTTTTAGCTATGCCACGCTTTTGGGATTGCTTTAAACATTCACCTAAAGGTCAAGTTTGTGTAAGAATTCGAAGCCAACACTGACCACCTCTGTTGCGTTTATGACTGCACACATCCGATTCGATGCAATTTCCTCTCCACTGCCTGCCTCAGCTGAAGGAGCCTTTCTCCTGAGGTGGCGGTCAGGAGGTCATATTAATTCATCTAACCGTATTAACTGTTTGGAGAACCTCACAGCCATAGGCTTAATTACTTCTTAGGTGTGAAGTCCTTTCATTAACCACTTTGTTAGCCACACCATTTAATAAACTATCATGAATGCAAACCTTCAGGAGAGGATGAATGGGCTTCTTTCACTTCCATTTGACACTTTGCAGGCACAGAGCTGACTATGAATAGCTTGTAAAATGACAAAAGTGCATTATTGAGACACAAATGTGGTTACACACCTATCTACAGTATAGCTTGTCCAAATCAAACCATCTATGGCAAACTATATATTGGATAAAGCCCCTGATATAGGACACCAAACTTAACTTTGATTATCCTTGGCTGAACATGAAAGAGTTTATTTTCTTTTATTTAATCTCGGGGCCTGGCTGACCTAAACAGCCATAGTGGTGTCATTCTGTGTGGCCTGGTGTGCCCTGGACTTGGCTCTCTGTGTCCGTCTCATGGGTCTGGGGTTGGTGGTGGGGTTATGGGAAGCAACAGAGGAAAACCCAACAGCCACACCTCTGCTAAATAAAGCTGATACCAGAACAGAACTAAGGTCGAGTGAACTTGGCCGAGAAACTCCCCACTGTTCCTGATTTATCCGCTCCCTACATAACAATTTAAACCAGGGTGAAACCAGGGTGAACAAACAAGGGACCACCGTAGAAAAGCCGGTTAGGAATGTGCCTTTTTTTTTTTTAGAGGAAACAAAGACACTGACGTTTGTGGTTGGGAAAGGACAGCGTAGACAGGGTGGGCCGGCGGTTCTTCAGTGGGCGGCTGTGTCTCAGCAGAGAGAAAGTAGCTGAAAATAAGAGATTGTCTTGGACCATGCATGGCGGGTTTTTTTTTTTTTAATGCAGCAAAAAACGCATACCTCTCAGACAAAAAGCTTATATTTATTTACCTCAATGACCATGTGTTAAGCAGTACTTCAAAATGTAATGTTCGGAGAGACGATCAGTGGAATGTGCCTTGAGTTCCCAAAAGAGAGAAACTCACACAACATCATGGTCTGCAACTGTGATACCGTGCAAAAAGTGTATCCCAAAATTAGACCAGAAATCCCCCAAAGCGGTGATAGGAAAAATCTGAGAGGTTGAACTGGAACTGTCAACAAATCTGGGGGATTTTGCATCTTCAAGACAAGGCAGGATATCTGATCATTATACCGTGCTTTCTCTGACACATATGCAACCTGTGCAAGAGTTTAGAGTAGGCATTGCTTCACTAAGAAGGTTTACAAGCCAATAAGGTTGGAAACCCTCGCATATGACCTTAAAAGGATTTTCTAAAGCAGACTCACCTTTTTTTTTTATTGCAATAATTGGTTGCTGCAATGTCACTTTTCTTTATATGGTTGCATTATTAAGAGTAAATGCTTTTAATGAGACATTTTTTAGTAACAATAAAAGCCACGGAGTGATTAGCCCATGTTGAGCCCGGGTCATTGCACCAGCAGGCGAAGTGGAGTCAGAAAAGCTTGTTGACCAGTTCACAGCAACGGAAAATGCTAGCTTTCCTCGGGTCATTGCTTCGGTGTGAAGGGCTAAATAAAACCCTTACTCAGCCTTTGTTTGTGCCCTATATATTGACTGGCTGCCAAATGCACAAGCGCAGGCTGCTTCTGTAGCTATTTCAGAGCTAAGAGCAAGCCTCTCATTATCCAGCAGCAATGGGATTTTCCAAGAAATCGCTACACAATAGACATGACCGTTTCCCAATGGCACAACATGCACAATAATGTATACGTTTATTGAGCAGTAATTGCATTTGGGTTGAGTGCCTCATTAGATTCAGACACTGCTCTCAAGCAGACCATTGTGTCACATGTGAGATTGGCGGCCATTTTTTGTCCTAATTGTGTATCATTACTACGTTATCTATCCAGCCTGTATTACATAATCATCTGGTCTGTTAATCAACATCCTGCTTCCATTTATAAATTGATTGTAAACAAATTAGCAAACTTTTTTCTGGGACGTGTTAAGATTTAATAAATACTTTAGATCAATTTGCTGCAAATGTTATTGTATACTGACAGTCATGCATGAGACAGAAGAGAAACAATGCTCCTTATGGCAATTTCAAGATTTGAACATGCAGAATTAAAACGATCAATAAGTAACTCAGTGTCAGGGTCAATCACTGGTCAAACTACGATTTATCAAATATAATTCAAGATTCTGCAACTGAATTTCCTATTTCACTCCTTAGATCATTTCAGAAATATATTTGAGTATACTGTTTAGCCCTACAATTAGAAAGTGTACGACCCAGGTTGCCATTTTTGAAATTCAAGGCAAGATCAAGAATATCTAAAGTATTTTTTTACAAAGTTACCTACTGTAGATTTAACAAAGCTGTGAACTTCCTGTCTTGCTGGAAATTAAAGGGCATTTCCGCGGCTGCTGGTCACGTTAATTGTTTTTTAAATGACAGCCTTGCATACTTCCTGAACCCCAATTGTTTGCAGTGTTAACACAGCTCACACAGAACTGTTTTCATGCTTTGGTGTGTTCATGGGATGTGGGAATCTGATGCATTCATGGTTTTCTCCGTTTTCCTTATCTGCGGTACGTACACAACCTCAGATATTCCATCACTTGAAGCACCATAGGGTGTTGGAAGTAGAGACTGTAACAGAGGGAGGATGTGGGCTGTGTTGTTTGTAGTGTGGTTTCCTGAGGAGAGAAGGAGCAGTGAAGGAGCCTGGACAGAGGGGAGGGGGAAGTACTTGTCCTAGTCTCTATTTCACCCCCACTTCCTCCATACCGCCTATGGTTTAGCCACATGCTCGCTCTCTTTAGTCTTGACCCCTCCTTCTATTCTACGCACATCCACCGACACAATCTCACAGATCTTGCTCAGGAACTGAAGCCAGTCTGGAGGAAATGCCTTCATCCCCTCATGTCTCCACGTGCCTCCTCTGTGATCCTGAGTGGTATATTCTAGCCTGGCCTGTGCCCACAGAAGTATTTCATATCCATCACTTCAATCTCATACTTCACCACCTACTGCTTTCCTTTACTCACAGACAATAACACCCTTTTTACTGAAGTTCACTACTAGTGTGAGAGAAAAGTAATATGAGAATCTGTTTTTGTAACAGGAAAGCTTCAAGGTACAGAAAGGCTTTCATTACTTTTTGATTGAATTTGTTTCCTGTTGCAGGCTCCAGCTCAGACATGGTGCTGGATCTGGATCACCTGGGGAAGGACGATGGCCCTGCAGCGCTGCTGATCCAGCCTCAGAGAGAGGCTGAGATCAGCGAGCCGGACCTCGTCCTGTCTCATCGTCAGAGGTCCGACTCCTCAGCGTCAGACCGCAGTGCGACCTCTGGGCTCTCCAGGTCCAATCTGGATTCTGTGGCTTCAGAGAAGAGCGGGGGCTCAGCCTTCAGAGGCCGGCTGGACTCTGGAGCCTCGGACAGGAGCCAGAGTCCCTTCCAGAGAGGTCGGCTGGACTCTGGGGCTTCAGAGCGGAGCGTCGGCTCCCTGACCCACATCAGGCAGAGACTGGGTTCAGATGTCTCAGACTCCGGCGTCAGACCCCGTCTGGGCTCCGGGGCTTCAGACAGCGCTGGGCTTTTGTCACGGAAAAGGACGGACTCGGGGACATCTGTTAGTGCGAGTGTGTCCTCTGAGGAGAGGGGTCCAGCAGAGGATGTGGAGGTATCCACGAGCGGTTCCACTTACAGCACAGATTCAGAAGTTGAGAGCGTAAGTCAAGATCCAGCCAGCCTTCAGGCTCCGTCCAAACAGGACAGCATCATCGACCAGGAGCAGCCGGATGGAGCCGTCTTATCCCGGAAAGATCCTGCAAATGGCCTGCTCAACGGCAGCATCAAGGGAACATTTGACTTCCAGAAAGAAAAGGTAGAGTGCACAGTCCTTGTATGAACTTGTTTTCTTTGAGGAGACAAATTTAAAAGAAAAACATTATAAATACAGCATCCATACAGTGCAGGAGGGCCACTGACTAGTTTAATGAGCATGGCGATAATCAAAGCATGTTTACCAAATAAAACAATAAGAATTTCTGATACTTCCCCAAGTTTTTAATAATTTTCCTCTTTTAATACTAACAATACATACAAAACATATTTGAATACTAAGAAAGGAAAATGGAAAAATGTAGATCTTTTCCAAGTCTTACTGAGACACCTTTCATTTGGCCTCCCATCTGTGTCTATTTCAGCCAGCCTAACATCAGCTGTACACATTATAATTGTGCCACTAGAGTGGGGTGTTGAACCACATAGCCATGCACCAACAGTCCAAGCTCTTTTCCTTCTTTCTTCTCCATCATCCCACCCCAGACACTCGTTCTTCAGTGACACCCAGGTCACATCGGCATCCATAAACACAACTCGCGGAGCCTCTGTTAGGTGCTGTTTAACTTTTGTTACTTAGCTACACAAACAAACTTTGCACCTGAGTGTCTCTGCTTCACCTCAGCGGCGTGTCGGCCTCACCTGCTCTCAGAGAGGGATAGAAAGTGCTGTGGCCAGAGGTTCTGTCTCTCTTCAGCCCAGCACACACACACACACACACGCACGCACGCACGCGCGCGTAGCGGCTGTTTCTGCACTGACTGTTGAGCAACATTTCCCATTTAGGGGCCTCGGGTCACCGTGACACCATCGCGTTGCTCCTCTAAATGTGTTTACTCAAGGCTGGCCCCGGACTTCTTTTATTGTTCCCTGCAAGATACGCTGATGCTCATTCTCCAGAGAGTAATGTAAACACTCTGGGGCCCATCATGGCTCTGCTGCCAAAAAAAGAACAGAGTCCCACCACTTCACTCCAAACACAAATGTTACATAAAGAAAACACCACCGGTTGATTCTGTTTTTAGGATGGTGTGTGTGTGTGTGGCCCTGTGGTTGTTAAAAATAGTGCATGCTAACTAGGGATGGGATTTACCAAAAATAAATACATACGTGTTCAAATAAGTATAGAAACCAAGTCGAATTTGTCAAATGTATTGAACTGTTGATCACAGTTTGAACAGTTGACAGCTATAAGCCTACAGCTTTCATGCTTAAAACATAACTTGTTTTTTAAATGAAAGAGGGATCATACACGAACAACATAACGGGTTAGGGTAACGTAACCCTATTACAACAGAGATCACAACCTTTATAACAGGGCCTATTGCACAGAATGCAGCTATTAATTACTCATTCTTGTTTAAGAGTATTGAGCCATGTCTACTCAGGGGAGAGGCGGGGTCCTGTGGGGGTCGAGCGATTCACAATCAGTGCCAGCTGTGTATGTAAGTACCTCTCTCAGCTGGAACTGGCAAAATGAGGTTTGAGTCTGTATGATCTGCTGTGTAGGGAGGGGCAGCAGCCATATCGTTAGCTAGATCTGATGGATTGGACATACGCAAATGAAGTATAACTGGACGCGAGAGAGAGAGAGTCAGCCCTGGCTCTGCCCGGCTGGTGAGGGACGGATAGAGCGGGAGCGCAAGGAAGCAACACCTTAGACGCTAACAACATTTAGCTGAGCATGGGCAGCTGTATACATTGAATTACTTCCGAGTTGATCATTGTACAATCAGACTTAGGCACGCCCTCCCGAGAGAGAGGGAGAAGATGGGTATTTCCATCTAACTCTTATCATATGTTCTGATAGAGATTTCGAATATCTCGATAATCGTTCCCATCCCTAATGCTACACCCACTCCTATCTTGACTTCACTCTACTGATTGTTCCATAATGTGTTCTTTGTTTTGTTCTGTTTTTTTAGATGACAATAAACAGTGATCTGCTCCGTCAATAATGGCAAAGCAAAAGGATTCTGTAAGAAACTATCATTTCCGAGCACTTCTCAAATCTAAATATGTGCTGGCATGCTCTTTCTTTGGAATTTGTTCAATTTATCAGGTTTGGATTAAAAAATGATTGTCGTTGGAAATACTCTTTTAGATATCTTGGATCTTGCCTTCGAATTTTCAAAAATGGCAACCTGGTGTCGTTACACTTTCTAATTGATAGCGGCTAAACAGTTATACTCAAATATATTTCTGAAATGATCTAAGGGAGTGAAATAGTAATTTCAGGTTTGGGCCAGAATATTTGGAATTATATTTGATAATCGTATTTGACCAGTGATTGACCTGTCTGACACTGAAGTATGTTGCTTTATTTGAGAAAGGATACCTGCCATATTTTAATCTGAGTACTGAGTTATTTGGCGAGTTCAAATCTTGAAAATATGCCTATTAGATAGCAGTTTCTTTATGTGTTTCCATCTTCAGTGTGTCCGCTGCGTATGAGATGAGCATGGCAGGAAACCGGCAGCTCGTTAGTTGTTGACCAATTATGAT
>NW_011367249.1:270944-299825 GCF_000735185.1 Notothenia coriiceps | reverse complement strand
AAAAGACCGTTTCCCTGGTCCTTGCTGACTAGACCACCATGATCTTTCCACCCCCATGTTTCACAGTAGGTATGGTGTTCTTTGGATGCAACTCAGCATTCTTTCTCCTCCAAACACGTCTAGTTGAGTTTTTACCAAAAAGTTATATTTTGGTTTCATCTGACCATATGACATTCTCCCAATCCTCTTCTGGAACATCTAAATGCTCTCTAGCAAACTTCAGACAAGCCCTGGACATGTACTGGCTTAAGCAGGGGGACACGTCTGGTACTGCAGGATTTGAGTCCCTGGAGGCGTAGTGTGTTACTGATGGTAGCCTTTGTTACTTTGGTCCCAGCTCTCTGCAGGTCATTGACTAGGTCCCCCCGTGTGGTTCTGGGAATTTTTGCTCACCGTTCTTGTGATCATTTTGACCCCATGGGGTGAGATCTTGCGTGGAGCCCCAGATCGAGGGAGATTATCAGTGGTCTTGTATGTCTTCCATTTTCTAATGATTGCTCCCACAGTTGATTTCTTGACACCAAGCTGCTTACCTATTGCAGATTCAGTCTTCCCAGCCTGGTGCAGGTCTACAATTTTGTTTCTGGTGTCCTTTGACAGCTCTTTGGTCTTGGCCATAGTGGAGTTTGGAGTGTGACTGTTTGAGGTTGTGGACAGGTGTCTTTTATACTGATAACGAGTTCAAACAGGTGCCATTAATACAGTTAACAAGTGGAGGACAGAGGAGGCTCTTAAAGAAGAAGTTACAGGTCTGTGAGAGCCAGAAATCTTGTTTGTTTGTAGGTGACCAAATACTTATTTTCCACCATAATTTGCAAATAAATTCTTTAAAAATCAGACAGTGATTTTCTGGATTTTTTTTTTCTCATTTTGTCTCTCATAGTTGAGGTATACCTAGGATGAAAATTACAGGCTTCTCTCATCTTTTTAAGTGGGAGAACTTGCACAATTGGTGGCTGACTAAATACTTTTTTGCCCCACTGTATATGCTTTTATTACATAGAAAAATAAGCAATAATAAAATAGAGGTTATTTCAGAGAGCTGCAGCCAGGATTTAACACTATAACTGACTCACATTATAGATTTTTGTTGTCCTCTTGTTTGTGCAAGCCCTACATAACCTAGCACCTTCATATGTGTGTTATTACTTTCATTTCATGTTTAGACAACAACTGCATGCCCACAAGACATTTGGTGAGGCTTCTAATAGTTAGAATACTACATTAAATGAAGTTAAGTCAATCAACAAACCCTCTGATTGTTCACTATAATTACATTGATACAGATTTTCATTCTTTAAACCTTTTAAAGATGAAAATGGTTGGTCATCAACTATTAAAAATGCTGTGATATTAGCCGGAGTCTACTTCAAAAGAAGCCAACAATGTTAACATTGTATGATTGAATGTAATTCTTCTCTATTTTTAACCAACTCCATCATCTCCTTAGAAAAGTGTTTGTCTCCAAGGTCTTGACAGCATCAAACACTACTACCAGAATCTTCTTCTTTTTTTTTTTAAATCAGCAGCGCTACACAGCTGAGAGTGTGTGTGCATTTAGTTTATGCGAGTACTGTAATTGTCAGGTTGGGGAGCAAAGCACCAGCTGTGGAATGCTGAATTATCTCTAAACAGTTACATAAACCTTTAAAAGCCTTAGATGTATGCACACACACACGCACAGCTACACACACATGTCACACCCATCCCATTGGGTCTTATATTGTGGTCTGTTGCTGCACAGGCAGATTGTGTTCCTGCCCGGCCAAGGAAGCGGTGAGTGTGTAAGACACATTTACACTCACACACAAGCACACACGTATTCAAGATACACACTCACTCACAAACTGTCCTGAACTGAGTTCTCCTCCTCACATCGACGCTGCCAAGCTTTTCTGAAGGCCGCTACAGTACTCGGGACCAGATGACTGTTACATAATGTTTCCGCAGTCGTCTTTGCAGGATCAAGTCCGTCCTCCAAACTCTTGTCTTGTGAGCTCACCATTTAAAATGACCCAATAAAATCCCTGAGAGTAAAGTTTGGCTTAACAAATCTCGACTCTGCTATTTCTATTAGACTCAAGCCACATATTAAGAAAACAGCATATCGAACCACAGAAGCAAAAGCAGAATAGAAAAGAAATGCACCTAAAAACATTTAAAAACACACTCTCCACCAATTAAACCAGCAAAGCTCCTCCAACTTTACTTCAGTTCTAATGTGTGAAAGTGACTTTTGTCTCATATCTGTTCTTACCTTGGAAGTGCTTTGACACTCCCAGTTGTAGTTGAGTAGTGACTGCTCCTTTGGGTCCATGTTGGGATCATAGGACTGCTCCGCACTGAGCTTCAGGTCCTGTGTCCTGGACCACACCCTATAGGTGCCCCCTTCTATGATGGGCATCAGCCTGCCAGGAGAAAAGGGGGTAAAATGAACATAAAGTAAGACAAAGAAGTGCCTGTTGGCAAATGTTCTCAAGTTTGTTTTCCCCCATTTATCAGCTTTTCTATCCGTTCTATTTAAATCCAAAATGTTTGTACTTGTGTTGCATATGAAGAGCTTTGTCTACGATATCAAGGTGAAATGATTTTAGTTTCCGGCTTCCCTCTTAGTTTTTTGTGATGTGGGGTTTTGAGAAGATCCTATAGACTTTTTTCCACCATTACAATCCATCATATCTGCCTTTAATATAAACTGATTGTGAATGACAAATTGAATAAAGAGTTTGGGTTAATTATTGTTAATTCATTGTGCATTGAACTCGGTATCACTTGGAGACATGATTAAGAAATTAGAAGCAGAAGTGAATTTGTGATAGTGAATCAAAATGTAGTTTCTCCACTGACCTGGCAGCCATGACACTGAGCTGCAGACAGGCGGCCTTCCTTAGCGGAACGCCCTCGTAGGACATAGAAAACACCAAGGTGTAGTTCCCTGCTGCCAGCGTCATCTTAGGCAACGACAGCTGTAGCCGCTTCACATCCACCTCCACTGGCACGATCGAAGACTGAGAAGGAATCTGGTCTTTATCATTATCACAGGAGGGGGTGGAGAGTATCTGCCAGAGGTACTGCGCTCCGTAGCGTACACAGCCTTTCAGGTTCACACTGGCTTCCACCAAAGTGGACTGGTAGCGCCAGATGGCCAGACGGGGGGCTTGAACCACCTGCACTTCTGGCTCCTCGCACTCCAACACGCTGATGTTTACCTCCACCTGAGCCGACACCGAGCTCACCAGGTTACTGCAGTTCACCTGGCAGGGAGAAAAACAAGACGGTGAAATATCCAAACTGGGAAGCTTTCAACAACATTTCATAGTTCAATAAATAAATAATAGATCTTTAGAGTGTCCAAAGTAACTTACTTGCACAAGGTAGTGCCCGGGGTGTCTGTACTCGTGACCTGCAGTAGTTCGGTTTGTGTGAACTAGAGACGAGCCGTCGCCAAAGTTCCAAAAGCATTCCACATCATTGGATCTGGGTGTGACACTGGCGCTCAGCATCACCATCTTGTTGATGAAAGTGTCGCTGGGTGCTGCGTGCAAGGTGGCACTTTTCAGCAGGTTCTGCACCAGGATTTGCTTTTCGAAGCTCTGATCATGAAGTGCGTTCAAGGCCTTCAGATGGATTATCAATCTACCTGGTTCATCTGGCGTGTAGAACACCTGGTGAATTCAATGAGACACATCATTATTTGACAGCTGTTTACTATAAATGTGATGTTTATTTATTATTTATGGTGAAGTGATCTGACCGTTTTGCCCATAAGCGGCGTCTTGTGGAGGTGGTGCAGATCAAAAGTCCACAGGAAAGATACAGGATTGCCCGTTAGGATGTTGGCGGTAAACAATGTCCTAACGCCTACTGGGATAGCTGCAGCGCTCTCCTGGATGGAAAGTCCACTCACCGGCTGCATCACTTCCACCTGGAGGTGCCTCCTCTGACTACTCACCTGGTTTGTCATATTGCATCAAAATATGGTTAGTGCATTAGTTTGATTAAATCATACTTGCTTTAACACCAGCGTTAATGCCAAATAGAGAAATTAAGTCATGATTAAACTCAAAAGTTGTTGTAAATCTTATGTACGGTAATACCTATTTCCTAGGTTCCGCTTAAAACACACTTTAAATTTAGAGTGAGGAACTTTTGTCTCCCCCATCTGGTAGTGACAGTCAGTAATTACCATATGGGATAGACTATAGCGACGGAGCAGCAGTTACTGTATCTTGAGGGAATGCTATGATAATGGAGTTCAACGAGCTCTTGATGGAAAGATGCAGCATCTCACCTATGGTGTACAAGCGCAAGTTCGAGACTCCAGACATGTAAAACTTTGGTATACTGCAAAATACCGAGAACTTGTCCTGCCAGCGATAGCCTTATTCAACTTTGTGTAGAATAGTTTGGAAAGGGCTTGAATGTCACGAACATTCATTCATTGTAAAAGTCCAGCACTCCAGCTTTAAGCAGTGTTTTTTTTAAGTAAACGGTAAGGTCAAATATCTTGGTCACCCAGAAAAATACCTTACTTTAAAAGAGGACAAACAACAACAAAAAGCTCAACTACAGTATATGCTTGTGCCACACGTTGTTCTTCTCGACTAATTTCAAGGTCTCTGAAAACATCTGCAAATGCCATCTGACCTCTGCAGCTAATTCAGAGGGCTGCAGCCCGACTGGTCTTCAACCTCCCCCAGTTCTCCCACAGTACACCTCTGCTTCACTGGCTGCCAGAATCCGTGTATCGCTATTCTGGCTCCTAAATGTTGGAACGAGCTCCCCATTGCCATCAGGACAGCAGAAACTCTGCATAGTATCCGTTGCAAACTGAAAACGCATCTCATGACAAAGTGAATATATTTGCATTTTGCTTGTTTATCAGAGTTTGATTCTCTATATTTTTTGCACTTACTTTAAGTTGTTTTGTCTAAAAGCGTCAGCCAAATGAAATCTAATGTGATGTAAAAAGGGCTCTCTGCAGTCTTATTGCCAAAGGTAGCTACTGCTTGTGCTGAGATTAGTTGAATTGGATTGACAGCATGAATGTGTTAATGCAGACATAAAATATGTCAGGAAATTATAACAAATGTGTTAACTTATGCGCAGATTGGCAATGCATTATTTATTTACTTCTATGGCAAATGCTACCAAAAGTAAAGGTTATACAAGTGTATTTTATGTGATAGCATTGTGTGTGATTTTTATATTGCAGTGCTATGTTAACTCTATTATATTTTAAGCCCCCTTCCATACATGTACTGCAACTTATCTAGACATTAAGCGGAGGAGCTGTCTGGAGAACGCAAATATATGAAACATTCAGACTGGAAATAAAACTAACTTGACCCTGCCAGCCTTTTGGTAAAAATTTGGTGTAATGTCCTATTAAGCACTTGAGTGAATAAAGCTGCTCGATATTAAGGGTATTCAGCCCAAATGGGCGTGTTAATGATGTTTCTATCTCTTCTGGCGTAAAAGGGGGAAAAATAAGGGTCATTTAGACTTAGACGGCAACCGAAATTGTAGAGACGGTGAGCTTCAGAAGCGTCTCTCCGATATTATCACAAACTCAAGTAAAAAGGAATTTGACTTGGTTCTTAACAACCAAATTACAAACTGGCTACGTGAATGCATTGCAATCCTCTCTGACCGGGACCCCCTCTCCAAGAGAAAGTATTTCTAGCATCTAAAATTCTTCTGAGACGAAGATCTTCTGCTCTCTACTAGACGTGTACAAGGGAAATTCCAGAGAACATGCCAACCTTATTCTCAGACACTGTTCGGAGTTCTTATTAGAAAACATCTTTAATGTATGATATGAATCTTCTTTGACTTTACCTGGTTGAGCCCAGTGAGATTCACCATGTACGTATCCACCCTGGTGAACGTGTGGACATAGGTTTGGTTGAGTTTAGGGTGAAGAGTTGTATCTCCGCTGATGCTGAGGATGAACTGAACGTCTGAGCCCGCTGCCATAGATATGGTGAACTCCACTGTCTCATTGAGAGCTGCAATGTTTTTACTTGCCCTCAGCTCCAACCCCTTAATCCTATCCTGAACAAAGAAATCTCTGGAAACCACTTCCATGCTCACGTCGTTGGTCGCATTCAGAGTAACGGAGGCTGTTTTTGCCTCTTGGAAAATCAGAGAAGCGTTCCTTCCTGTTTCTGTTTTTCCTTTGAACAGCCATGTCCACGAAACATTGGTCCCTGTCAGTACCTCCCCCTGGAGCTTGACACTGACGCCTGTCTCTACGTAACTCTGCTTTGTCACATTGGTAGCTGTGAATCCCAGCCCGGAGATGACTTCCTGGACACTGACATTCTTTGACTCAGATTTGAAACTAACTTCATTGAAGACCTGCACGGTAATCAGCTTTAGGCCAGGACTGAGGAAGGTGTGGGTCTTCGAGTGCATGTTCCACTGCAAAAGGTCCCCATTCACAAACCAGCTGTACTGCAGGTTTGTGCCTTGAGCACTCAGCACGGTCAGGTTAGTTGGAGTGTTGACTGCTACTGGGTTGTCGCTGATCTGCAGCTCCACCCCTCCTGCTGGCTCCTGGAATTGGATGGTTCTGTTGATGGTCAGCTGGCCCAGCAGGTTGGCTGCTCGGAGATAGATGTGACACGGGCCCGGTTTAGAGAAATTCACCTCCACTGTCTTCCCGCTAATATTATAGCTCGAGGCGAGGGGTTCTAGGTCTTTAATAATATTCCAAGTGAAGGTCATGTTGGTTCCTTCCTTTAATCCTGCTTGAAGGTTGAGGATGCGATTTGTGGGGAAGTAGCCCCCCTCCAATCCTGCTCCTCCTGTCTCCTTCGCTGTTAATATCTGCAGGCCCTCCAGCTCGCGTTGGACGTACAGGAAGATACTTGCTTGTGCCGTTCCTACGTCGTTCTCCGCTGTCACAATGATGTTGAAGGTGGCCATGGAGCGGAATGTGTAGTACATGGTGTGTGTGGCTTGGATTGGAGTGCAGCGGTCACACAAGATCCAAGAGAAGCGGACATCATCTCCTTCTTCCATTTGGGCCTCGAAGTGGACGGAGGCATTGAGAGGGACATTTACCAAACTGGCGTTGACGCTCAACCCGCGGATTGGCGCGAGCACAGTGACAGGTAAGATAGTGTGATTCCTGCTAACTGTGTTGGCCGCTGTCAGTGAGATATTGTACTTTGCAGAGATGTTAAATGTGTAGAGGATATTCTGGCCTGTTAGCACATTTCCGTCCCCAAAATTCCAGATGTAAGTGACATTGGAAGCCATGGAAGAGGTTGTGAAAGCGTATGGTGCTTTAAGTGTTAGGTTATTGTTCTTTGTTCCATTATGTTGGATAACAACTGGACCTACAGGCATCAGAACCTCAATCACAACAGTGGTGTTACTGGCGGAAATGTTATTGAAGACAACCACTGACACATTGTAATGGCCTGGGTGTTTATACGTTTGCACGGTATTCCCAGAATTTGTGATGGGCATGAGGTCTTCCCCTCTACCAAAGTCCCACTGGTAGCTGTAGTTTGATTCTGGCTGGGCTCTGGTCTGGAATGAGATCTTCTCCCCAACAGCGTAGTGGGATTTATCAAGGCTGAGGCTGATGTTGGTAAGAGCTGGCTGCACACACACCCAGTTGAAGAAGTTGGCCTTGGTGGCCTTGTTTACCCCGCTGGAGAGGCGCAGAGAGAGGTGGTACTTCCCGCTCGTCCAGTAGGTGTGGGAAACTGTGGGGTTGCCCTGGTGTGTTTCGTTTGGGCTCCCGTCCCCAAAGCTCCATTCATAAAGATGAGCTGATGCATTACCGGACACCCAGGCCTGAAAGTTAACCAGGGTCCGCTCTTGGACACACCCTGAAGGCTCCATCCTCACAACCTGGAAGACGAACACCTGCACTGCGACTAGCGTCCAACCAGAGCTCACAGCGTTGGCCGCCGTCACATTCACTGTGTAGTTGCCCTCTGTGACGTATTTGTGTGACATGTGAGGTGTCGATGTCGTGTACATTTCCCCGTCTCCCATGGAGAACGTCCATGTGATGTTATTACCTGACCCGAGCCGTGCCTGTACTACAGTGGGACTGTGAAGCTCTGTAGGAGAGGAGCTCTTAGCCGTCAAATCATCAATCTCCTCAAACACAAACACCTCGGCACAAGCCTCCATAGAACTGATGGTGTTGTTTACCGATACGCAGACGTTAAAGACGCCGCTCTGTGCGTAGGTGTGTGCCACGCGGCGACCTTGCATCAGGGGGGAACCGTCTCCAAAGCGCCAGTCGTAGTGAATGCCATAGGGCGAGGGCAGAGGGTGAGCCTCGAACTCGGCTGATTTGTCAGTGAGGAGGAGTTGTGGCTCTGTTTGTATATCGACATGAGTGAGGATGCTGTAGACGCTCATGTTGATGCTCCGACTGATGTTCTCATAGCGGTTGGAAACGGACACCAGCGCTGTGTATATCCCTGTGAAGAAAAAGAAGAAGACAGATTTGTTCAATTGTTTAACTTTTTTGTCATTATCTTTCAACTTAAAACATTTTGATGTTCTCTAAATTAAAACAAAGTCATAATCGAATAGGCTCCATTAGTCATGCTGCTAATAGGGGGACGGGCGAAGGCTTACCTGGCTGAGAGTAAATATAGGTAACGTTGTTGCTTAGAAGGACCTGAGAGTTTGGACAGCGAAGGGAGGTGGTGTAAGGAGGCTTGTATTCAAATTCCTCATATCCTCCATCGCCAAAAGACCATCTGCAGTAAAACAGAGACCATTTATAACCATTAAATAAGGAACTTCAGAGAAAAACATGGGACTGCGAGGAATAAATGCCCGATAACCATTTCCACATGCACGCACACACACAGGACATCTTCTCTGACGACGCAATAGAGGGAATTGGACAAGGAGAAGTGGAAACTCAAGACTCAGGAAGCCTTTCTGGACCAAGAATGGTGAGTGTGGAGGGAAACTAAGTGAAAGAGTGCGCCATAGCTGGGAGGGTGGGAATGTGAAAGAAGGAGGGAGAGAAAAGACTAAAGGAGAAAGAGTTGAAGGAAAAGTGAGAGAAAAAAAAGTAGAGGGGAAACAGCAGAGCAGAAGGGAAAATTCTCGTCAGCAATCTGCTCTAACCACACAGTTATAAATCCAAGGACTCTGCATGATTTGACTGCTGCAGAGCTATTATGGCGCACAGGAAGACGAAACACAGCGAATGAAGAAAAGAGAACAGATAGAGGAGAAGAAAGGAGCTACGAACACAAACAGATGCTCTGTTTTCACTCACTAAATTATATTTTTGGTATCAAAACAAAGCACAGAAGACATATCTATCTATCTGTCTAGCAGTGGTGGAAGAAGTCCTCAGATCTTGTATTTAGGTCAAAGTAATACCACAGTGTGGGAATACTCTGTTATAAGTAAAAGTACAGCATTGCAAATGTTACTCAAGTAAAAGTACAAAAGTATTGGCATCAAAAAATAATTAACTACCAAAAGTGAGTACTCATTATGCAGATTCAGATTGGCCAATTTCTTCTATAATATATACATATGTTTAATTATAATTATTGATGCATTAATGTGTTTATCACAGCTTGTAAATATGGAGCTAGTTTGAATTATTTTGTATGCTGCAAGTTATATTGTGAATTTACTCCAGGTTTAACTTAAGTCTAATTTAAGTGTTGATTATACAGTATTTCACATCATGATTCCAAATCTGCAAAGCAAAGAAAGGTACTAAATAAATGTAAAACCCCCTTTTCCCCTCTCTCTCCAAGGGAGGTTTTTACCCTCGTTACCTCTGCCCGTCCTACCACCTGCCCTCTGGACCCTATCCCCTAAAACCTGATATTCTACCGTTTCTCACCCATTTCATCAACACTTCTCTAACTTCTGGTCACTTTCCAAACAGTCTCAAGGAGGCAAGAGTAAACCCTCTCCTAAAGAAACCCACTCTCAACCCGTCTGATGTTATAAACTACAGGCCTGTCTCTCTCCTCCCGTTCCTGTCTAAAACACTTGAACGCGCTGTCTTTAAACAACTCTCCTGTTATCTCCATCAGAACAACCTTCTGGATCCGCACCAGTCTGGTTTCAAGGCAGGTCACTCAACAGAAAATGCTTTCCTTGCTGTCTCTGAGGAACTGCACACGGCTAAAGCAGCATCCCTCTCTTCTGTCATCATCCTTCTGGACCTGTCTGCTGCATTCGACACGGTGAACCATCAGATCCTCCTTCGCACTCTCCAAAAACTTGGAGTTTCAGGCTCTGCACTTTCTCTCCTCACCTCATACCTCAAAGACCGTACCTACAGGGTAACTTGGAGAGGGTCCGAGTCCAACCCTTGTCAATTACTGAGACTGCCAAGGCACACNTATTCCGTGCATGTGTTAAAAACCTTATTTCCATTTGATTCATTGGATTACTCGCGTGAATGTTTAGCACGTAAATGCTTTCGTTTTTAAAACCGTCCGACCTCTCGGACGGTTTTAAAAACGAAAGCATTTACGTGCTAAACATTCACGCGAGTAATCCAATGAATCAAATGGAAATAAGGTTTTTAACACATGCACGGAATAATATTGCCAAACTAGTTAGTGAATATAGCAAACTTTATTCAATAAGTCAAGTATTTACTCCCGGAAAATGTTTATGTATGATGATATATTGTTAACTTAGCTCACTATGGAAACAACGTCGAACATCTACAAACGCGTCCTGTATCCGATCTCAAAATGTGCCATTTGCACAATGTGTCATGTATACAGCCCTTGTTTTGCACTTGCGCGCACGTCGCGGCACTTCGCGAGCGTCTACCGGCTCGGGCTGCATTTTACACCGAACATATAATATACCGTTCGAAACATCTATTTGCCGCCGAACGCCACCTCACTCAAGTCGACCCAAGTCATACCGTCAGTGGCGGCTGGTGGAAATTATTTTTGGTGGGGCTGTTGATATAGTGAGTAAAAAACATTTTTTGGGGAGAAATGACCCCTTAAATTGGGACTGATACCGTCATATACCGTATACCACGGTATGATGTCAGCAAGGTATGACGGTATGAAAAAAATGATACCGCCCATGCCTATTGCCCAGCGACAGCCCCAAAACATCACTGCTCTAGAGGAGATCTGCATGGAGGAATGGGCCAAAATACCAGCAACAGTGTGTGAAAACCTTGTGAAGACTTACAGAAAACGTTTGACCTCTGTCATTGCCAACAAAGGGTATATAACAAAGTATTGAGATGAACTTTTGTTATTGACCAAATACTTATTTTCCACCATCATTTGCAAATAAATTCTTTAAAAATCAGACAATGTGATNAACGTGGGCTGGGTCTTTTCGCTGACATGTCCCAAAACACCCGGGGCAACGGCAGGGAGTGGGCTTCGTAAGAAGGCTTTCAAGGGTTCCTGAGTGGGGCCTGCAGGTTCCAAGATCAAAACCCCTGAATCTTTGGCAGGAGGTTGAAGTTTCTGTGTTGCCGTAGGCTTGGGCGTTCCTATGACGGTATTGGTCTACCGGGTATTTGGTTACCGTCGGGTTCTGTTCAATTACCGTGACGTCACGCGACTGTGCGCCAATTCACAGATCCGTTTCTTCTCTTTACCTGAAAAACACGGCGTTTTGAACGGGACGCATTGGTTGTAATGCCGCACGCGGCCGGCGGGCAGGGCGTTCGTCTTTTCCGCTCTCAGGCTCAGCCACAGGCTGGCTGGCAAGGCGGCAGATTTGCCGGCCCCGGCAACCTCGTTCAGGATTCTGGGCAGGATAGTAAGATTGCTGCAACCTTGCTTTTCGCGCGACAAACGAGGGTTTGGGATTTGTTTGCGTCAGGTCGCGGTTAACAAGCATGACTCGTGCTGTCTCAAGTGACCGGTTCTCACGGCAATCCCAATGATCTGATCTGGATTAGGACAGAAAGGGGCCAATCTGTCATTTCGATGGGAGTTATAGGACGGGTTGCTTGTGTGATGTGTACGCTTGTTGACTCTCTGTCAGTGTTATATCCCATTCTTCCTATGCTATTAGGACTCTTTCTGTGTCTGATTGTGTCGCCGACGAGAATCGGTTATTCTCGGTTGACTGGTTCTCTCAAAATACGGAAAAGCTGTTACGGTGTGCTAGGTATACTCTTCTTGGCGTCGGGCTGTACTCCAATGTAGCATCGTAATATGGAAATGTGTAAAGGCAGTATATTACTCACGATGCTGCACTCGAAAGGAACTTGCAAATCTGCTGCATAGCGTTGTTATTGTACGCCAAGTTATATTAGTCCTGTCTCTCCTTTTCAATTAAGTCTGATTAGAGTACTTATTATGTATTTTACTCCGGTAAAACTGTATTCTTAGAGGCGTGTTTGGGCTGTGTAGGGCCAATTGTAGCGTGTTTTAAGTAATGTCTTCTTTTATGTTTAGCTAATAATCGACTATATGTGTGATACGGTCCTGTATCCGAGACATTCAATATAGAGTGTTGGCTGGTGCGTGTATACCGGATGCCCGGTTTAATGTGCATTATAGACTGGGCATGGGCTCGTCATGGGTTATGCATCTGCTCCTTCGTTGCCTTGCGCGCACGCTCGCGCACTTCGCGAGGCCGTTCTACCGGCTCAGGGCTTGCATTTACCGAACATTAAGTATACGTTCGAAACTCTCTTTGGGCCGGGCCCGAACGCCCACCTTCACTCAAAGTCGACCCCAGTGCATACCGTCGAAGTGGCGGCCTTTGGTGGAAATTTTTGGTGGCTGTTGTATAGTAAACGTAAAATTGTGTGTGTGTTGGTGGGAGAAACTTACCCGCTTATTGCGACTGTTACCGTCCTATGACCGTATACCGACGGTGTTATGTGTCAGCGAAGGTGACGGTGGAAGAGAGGGTGCGCAGCCCGGTCGTTGTACTTTTTGTTGACGAACGGTTTACGTTGCTTGATTATTATAACAATGTGTAATGTGGAACACGATGTTTGGTATTACTGCTACCCTTGGCCTATTGGCCGCCCGACAGCCAAACATCACTGCTCTAGGATGGGGATTGCATGGCAGGATGCGCTCACATAATGGAACAGAGCTTTGTTCAGCATAGCCTTTGTCTAGCACGACTCGAGTCGTGATGAACTTTAGTGCAAGCACCTCTCCGAAGACGTTTGCCTCTGCTCATTGGCCCACAGGACCGCTCGCGCAGGTCTCTCGCGAACTCTTTGACTATTGGTTTTGCTTTTCGCTTGAGATGACTTTTGCTTATTGCCATATAACAAATCTGTCGTATTTTGCTCCATCTTCTTGCTGACAACTACTTTCGCGCTCTTTCCCCATTGCGCATGCAACTCGTGAATTTTCTGGATTTTTTTGTCTCTCTCCCTCAATGTGTGTCTCAATTCCATCTGTTTCACGATTAGTATAGGTGCCTGTAGAGGGCAGCTCGGGAGAAGGAGGCGTTACAGGCCTCGGGGCTATCGTCTTTTTAAGTGTCGGGAAGCTCTCGTGGCATTGTGGCTGACTACTCTACTTTTTCCCATCTCCCGGCGCGCTCGCCTGGCTTCGTATGCTGTGTTCGAGATAACTCGAAGTTCTTCTTCTGAATTGCGCGCTATTGTCTCTCGCCGGCTCCGGTTCAGTATAGCTGGTATAGGTATTAGAGCGGGATTCTCTTTTTACAGATTCAGTGGGGGGGAAAAAAGTATTAGTCAGCCACCAATTGTGCAAGTTCTGCCCACTTAAAAAGATGGAGCAGGGCCTGTATTTTTTCCTAGGTACTACTCAAGCTATGGAGAGGCAATAGGAAACAAAGGGAATCCAGGAAAATCACATTGTCTGATTTTTAGAGAATTTCTTTGCAAATGATGGTGGAAAATATTTGCGTCAATAAACAAAAGTTGCATCTCATCATACGTTGTATACCCTTTGTTGGCAATGACAGAGGTCAAACGTTTTCTGTAAGTCTTCACAAGGTTTTCACACACTGTTGCTGGTATTTTGGCCCATTCCTCCATGCAGATCTCCTCTAGAGCAGTGATGTTTTGGGGCTGTCGCTGGGCAATAGGCATGGGCGGTATCATTTTTTTCATACCGTCATACCTTGCTGACATCATACCGTGGTATACGGTATATGACGGTATCAGTCCCAATTTAAGGGGTCATTTCTCCCCAAAAAATGTTTTTTACTCACTATATCAACAGCCCCACCAAAAATAATTTCCACCAGCCGCCACTGACGGTATGACTTGGGTCGACTTGAGTGAGGTGGCGTTCGGCGGCAAATAGATGTTTCGAACGGTATATTATATGTTCGGTGTAAAATGCAGCCCGAGCCGGTAGACGCTCGCGAAGTGCCGCGACGTGCGCGCAAGTGCAAAACAAGGGCTGTATACATGACACATTGTGCAAATGGCACATTTTGAGATCGGATACAGGACGCGTTTGTAGATGTTCGACGTTGTTTCCATAGTGAGCTAAGTTAACAATATATCATCATACATAAACATTTTCCGGGAGTAAATACTTGACTTATTGAATAAAGTTTGCTATATTCACTAACTAGTTTGGCAATATTATTCCGTGCATGTGTTAAAAACCTTATTTCCATTTGATTCATTGGATTACTCGCGTGAATGTTTAGCACGTAAATGCTTTCGTTTTTAAAACCGTCCGACCTCGACTACACATGTTCTTTCGGCGGGGAGTTTCACAGTAGGTATGGTGTTCTTTGGATGCAACTCAGCATTCTTTCTCCTCCAAACACGTCTAGTTGAGTTTTTACCAAAAAGTTATATTTTGGTTTCATCTGACCATATGACATTCTCCCAATCCTCTTCTGGAACATCTAAATGCTCTCTAGCCAACTCTCAGACAAGCCCTGGACATGTACTGGTTAAGGACACGAGTGTGATAACCCATTGTTGTGCTGCGCACTCGGTATTTGTCCTTTCGTTATATGTGTCGCAAAAACCGTCCGACTCCGCGCTCTTGGAATTCCACACTACGATAACCTGCTGTCCGCGCAATGTGTGATGCAGTACTGGCATTACAACGATAGTAGTCATACAGCTCTACCTTTGCACCCACTGTTGCGCTTTGTAAACGAATCTCGAATGATATCGGATGTGAGACTCTGTCTCTCTCGTGTGTGTCCGCTGGACAACATGCATCGCGTGGCATCTGGGGAGATCGGGTTCATCCGCTAAAACTTGTGTCCCACTTGCCTGCTCAGAGGCTTTTTTTAATTAGGTGGATTCTTTCTCTGGTGTCTCTCTTTTTTTCTTGTTAGTGTCTGTCCGAGTTCGGCTTATGCGGGGCGCGCAAATGCCTGTCCGCCATCTTGCCTGTGCGTGATCTGAGGCTTGGGAAAGACGGACTGCCCTCCCCTGCCCTCTGCTGGGGTGGGCGGTGCATACAACTTCGCTATTGTATCCCTTGGTCTCATTGGGGTACTCGGTATCGCGCGTTAAGGTGAATGAAACGGATTCGGCTGATTTGGCGCACGTGAAAAAAAAATAATGTGAACGATCAGACAACGGGTATGAAAATCAGAACACGGACACGGTATTTTCCAATACACAAACTGAGCGAACATATAACATCACGATACCGTACATACCTTTCGCCCAGCCTGGTGGCGCTTGACTGGCGGCAATCCAGCGCGAGATCTTCAACTCGCCCTCATGTTCATTGTCTTTTTGCTATGTGGTTGAGTCTGGTGGACTGGCTAGGGCCGTCAGGGACCTTGATGTTCTACGCAAGTCACGCTTCTGCGTTGCCCGGGCTGGTGTGTTTGGCGGATCGAATCTGGCTCATTTTACCCTGAAGACCCAGCCATGGGTTTCGGCATCTTCAATGCCTTGCTGATGGAAGGAGGTATTGGTCACTCAAAATTCTCGGGGGTCCAATAACAAATGGCTCCGATTCATTCTTTCCGTTTCACACCAGCAGTGGTCGTCCACCGTCCGACCTCACTGAATAGATAAAGAGAATGCGAGGATAGATCGCGGACCGTTAAAAAGGAAAGATAACAAGAAGAGAAAAAGAAAAGATAACTCTACTTAGTTCATTTGGAAGTCGTTGTGGATTGAGGAGCTACTTGTGTTTTAGATAAGATGACTGGCTAGATGCCTTCTATAAATTCACTCCAGGTCACCTCGGTTGATCTGGAATGTATATTGGTAGAATTTTACTTTTTCCATAGTGCGGGTGGCGCAATCTTCTCTCGTAGGTCCTCGGCTCGCGCTCGCTACGCGGTCGCAGACAGGGCAAGATACAGAGAGAGAGAGTTTTTTGATTGTTTAGTGTATGAAGAGAGAGATTAGTCATCTTGTGTTGCGATAAACGGGGTGAGCTGGAAAAATGATAAGCGAATTTACAAATACTAAGTAAGTCTTTCACACTTTTCACTTGACTAAGAGCTATTTTATTATCTGTTTATCGTATTGTCTTACTTTCTTTTTAACGGTCCGCCGAATCCTAGCCCGCCACCACATCGGATCGTATCGTTGGTTGGCGTACAACTAGAGTGTAAAGGAAAGAATGAATGGCCTGTATCGTAGAGATTTTTGTAGTGCGTCCCTTCCATCATGCAGGGGCATTGAAGATGAACATGTTAGAATGAGGTCTATTCGAGCATGACATGAATCCCAACACACATCACTGGCAGGGCAACGCTGGCTTCGTAGAGAGAGCAATTTCAGTCTACTGGAGTGGCCTAGCCGTCTCCCTCTCAGCCCCATAGAAATCTTTGGGAAGGTAGTTGATCAATTCTGTGTTGGCCCGTGGCTTGGGCGGTATGGACGGTTTACGGTTACCAGGGGTATGTGGAAATACCGATCGGTCTGATTTTCAATACTCGTCGCACTGTCACAGACTGTGCGCCATCACAGTCCGTTTCATTTCTAGACGACTGTTGACGACGTGAGTTCTGTACTTTGTGTACTCTCCTTGGTTGTAATGCACAGCCGCGCCAGCTAGTTGGCTAGGGGAGGGCAGTTGTTCTTTCGCCGCGGTTCTCTAGAGCTCACGCACAGAGCTGGCTGGAGCATATTAGATGGCGGCAGGCATTGCGGCCCGACTCGGATACTAGTAAAGAACAATGCCTCTGCGCGTTGTTTGTGGACTTATTTTGAGGTTGATTGACTCGTCGCAAGCTGACTTCCATCCCCAAGAAAAACCAACGAAGAGACGAGGCAGCTTCTTTGGAAAACTGTTTAAAGCACCGGGGTAGAAGATGAGGTGTTGCATGTTTAAATCTAATGCACAACTGGTTGATGGTTTTGAGATCGAGTTCGGCGGTTTAAAAGAAAGCTATTAAACAGTAGAATAAAATAATCGAACGCGGATAATCCAATGCCTCAAATGGAAATAAGAGTAATAATATAAAAAATGCACGAAAAAACTACAAGAATAAAAAAAGAATAATGCACAAAACATAAAAATATAGCTCTGAATCATCAGCCTCAATCTCTTCCTAGCCTAACCCGTCTTCTACCTTCCGGAAAACTGTTTAGTATTCTTTTGAAAAGTTGCTCGCCTGATGACGACTCATCCGCTCTCGCTCTCTCCGGCGACGCGCTTAGCTACTATGGGAACAAGTTTCGAACATCTATCAAACGCTTTCGTCCATGTAGCCTAATGGCGATCTCAAAATGCTGCTTGCGGAATGGTTCGCTTCAAATGTATGCAGCCCTTGTTTTGCCACTTGCGCGGCACGGCGCTCCGGGCTACCTATCTCTGCGAGCGTCTACCGCTCTGTCGGGGTCTGCATTCTTATTCCGCTTCGACCCACCGAGCATTATATAGCGTTCGGAAACATCTACCTTTGCCGGGTAATCATCGCCCGGTCTACGCACCTCACTCAGTCGCCAGTCTAACTCTCCGTCAAGTAAGCGTCCTCTCGTGCTCTCGTCCGGACATCCCCCACCCCTGCCTCCCCGTCCCACTTCCGCCCTGGGGCTCCATACCTACTGTGAAACATGGGGGTGGAAACATCATGCTTTGGGGCTGTTTTTCTGCAAAGGGACCAGGACGACTGATCCGTGTAAAGGAAAGAATGAATGGGGCCATGTATCGTGAGATTTTGAGTGACAACCTCCTTCCATCAGCAAGGGCATTGAATGAAACGTGGCTGGGTCTTTCAGCATGACAATGATCCCAAACACACCGCCCGGGCAACGAAGGAGTGGCTTCGTAAGAAGCATTTCAAGGTCCTGGAGTGGCCTAGCCAGTCTCCAGATCTCAACCCCATAGAAAATCTTTGGAGGGAGTTGAAAGTCTGTGTTGCCCAGCGACAGCCCCTAAACATCACTGCTCTAGAGGAGATCTGCATGGAGGAATGGGCCAAAATACCAGCAACAGTGTGTGAAAACCTTGTGAAGACTTACAGAAAACGTTTGACCTCTGTCATTGCCAACAAAGGGTATATAACAAAGTATTGAGATGAACTTTTGTTATTGGCCAAATACTTATTTTCCACCATAATTTGCAAATAAATTCTTTAAAAATCAGACAATGTGATTTTCTGGATTTTTTCTTCTCATTTTGTCTCTCATAGTTGAGGTATACCTAGGATGAAAATTACAGGCCTCTCTCATCTTTTTAAGTGGGAGAACTTGCACAATTGGTGGCTGACTAAATACTTTTTTGCCCCGCTGTACTAGCATTTATCTAAAATGATGAGGATTTTATGACTTTGGTCGAAATGACAAATTGTAATTTAAGTTAAAAATATAGTCCAACTTGGCCTTTTATGTGTATTTTTCTACATTTAATGAATGTATTCATATGCAGCTATATCTTAGTTAAACCGACTTCTATAAATATATTGCCTACCTCTACTCAAATATCAGCACTGCTGTTGTATACCTAACACTGTTTTTAACTGTATGTAAAAGTACCATGCTTGTACTCAACACTTGATATCCCGACTCCTCCCGCTTGCAGGGCACGCAGCACTGCTCCAGTCTGAACTTCGGCCTGGGCACCAACGACCCGGTGCTGGGAATCTCCGTCTCTGAGCTGGAGGCGGGTGTCGAATACACGTTCAGACTGACCATCTACAAAGAAGGCATGGCACCAGAGTCCACCACACAGACTGTAAGTGCACACACTCTGCTACACATGTAAACACAAGCGTGTCAGAGAACAACAGTTATCTTGGTTTAGCATAAAACATCTAAAGGATCTCTCTAGAGACAACGTTTGATTTGTCTGTTCTGGTCTACTATCGACACACGGCTTTGCAGCAATAGCAACTCCTTACTGTATGTCGAAATTAAAACAGAGTTACATTTAATTTCATTTAACAGATGCTTTTATTCAAAGCAACTTACAATCAGTGCAATCAACCATGGAGATACAAACTCGAGATAGCAAGAATCCTGCGTGTACATTTGCTTTCAATAAGCCAAACCACTTAAAGTGCTTCTGCATTAGTGTCAAATAATATAGACCTTTCTAGTCCTACATACAGAAGTGAGTAATGACTATTATTTTCCATTCCTGCCACTAACTCATCTTAATGGTACGCAGTGTTCCTTTAAGATGGTGGTTCATAACTTAGAAGGGAAGGGAGCTTAAATAGGTCACAACATTGATCTGAGGCGTCAGAAGTTGATGAATGGAAATCAAAAGAGGCCAAGAAAACACTTAGATTTCTTTTTTTTCAATTAGTCCAATAATAAATATCCATAACAAATTCCAGTCAAGGATAAAGTCAAGGAAAAACGTCAAACAGTAAGATGTTTCTTTTGAGGCAGTTTGTATAACATCTTTAAAGGTTCTAAAGGAAAGGAGGCCTCCAAAGGTAAATATATTTTGTGACTCAATCAATGTCAAATTTACATACAAGTAAAAGCAGCTTTATAAGGCTCAAAGCACACCATGGGGACATTACAAAAATAATCCTAACACATATCAATATGAGAGTTTTCCTCCTCTGACACAAAAGGGTTGGACCTGGTTTATTTATCTGTCTTACTTAGACATTACATTACATTGCATTTAGCTGACGCTTTTATCCAAAGCGACTTACAATAAGTGCATTCGACCAACAAGATACAAACTTGAAGAAAACAGAATCATATAAGTACATCAGGTTTCATAGAGCCAAAACATTTCAAGTGCTACTCAACTGGCTTTAGATAAGTCCTTTATTAGTATATAAGTGCTTTGTTAGTAATTATTTGTTAGTAATTCTGTCGCTAGAAGTGGAGTCGAAAGAGATGACTGCCCTCTACTAGGACTGGAGCGACTATGCTATCAGAACAATGGCTCTCTCTGTAATTTGTGACACATAGCAATTCGTGTGTGTCAAGTGTTCATGGACAGTGGGAGATGTAGTTTGNAAATACTTATCTGTGACTTGCAATATCAATCAATCAATGTTTATTTATATAGCCCAATATCAGAAATGTTACATTTGTCTCAATGGACTTCACAGTTTGTACAGAATATCAGTATGACAATACGACACCCTCTGTCCTTAGACCCTCACATCGTACAAGGAAAAACTTCCAGAGAAAACCCACAGTTTAAAGGGGAAAATGGGAGAAACCTCAGGGAGAGCAACAGAGGAGGGATCCCTCTCCCAGGACGGACAGACGTGCAATAGATACCGTGTGTAAATCGAAAAGATTATACATTTACATCATAGGTAGACCAAATGTTTGGAAATGCATGTGTCTATACATAATAGGAAGATGAATCCACGAGGATGTCAACAATCCTGTGGGAGCCATCAGGGAAGTAGTATGGTGAAAGTCAGGCAGGACCGCAGAGACAGGTTCAACTACGACTCGAAGTCCACGACTCAGATCCAGTGCTCAGGATAGAGGATCCAGGACACACAACCGCAGCAACAGGATCAGCCTCGACTCAGGATACCGGCGTATTTGTAGACACAAAAAAGAGATTTGGGGGAAGCTGGGTTAATCGGAACATGAGAGTACACAGGTACAAACAGACAGAAAGACGGAGTAAGGTGCCCCCCCCCAACAGTCCAAGCCTATAGCAGCTAAGCTAACGTGTCTACATACATGCACTCCCTTAGGATAGGTTGAGGGAATAGGGTAGCAAGTAAGAAACAGTACAATACAAAACAATACAATAACTTTGTTCCTCCTCTGCCATATAACCAGCACCAATATACTTTGTGTCCCCTAATTTACAAGATGTCTACTATCCTCTGAGAAAAACTACAGTGACACTGTGCTGTTACTGTGTCTCTAACTTCCTTCTATTCTTTACCATATATTCCTGAGCTGTTAAAGGGGCCCTATTATGCTCCTTTTCAGGTTCATATATGTATTTTGTGTCTCTACTGTGACATGTCTACATGTTTTAATGTTCAAAAACGTCTTTATTTTTCTCATACTGCCTGTGCTGCAGCACCTCTTTTCACCCTCTGTCTGAAACCAGAGCCCAGTCTGCTCTGATTGGTTAGCCTTCCGGCTCTGTTGTGATTGGTCAACAGCTTAGATATGTACAACCCCTTAGCCCATCACATACAATGTGAATTGGTGCACTAGCCAATACAGTAGAACCACGAGTGTTACATAGTGATGTCACTATGTTATGGAAGTATACAAAGAGTACAACGGAGGCGTTTAAGGCAGAGAGGTGTGTGTGGGAGAGAGGGACCTTTGGGATTGTAGCCTTTGCAGACCATTTACATGCACAACAACATGTATAACACACTAGAGGAAAGGGAAAATACCCAAAAGCATGATAGGTCCCTTTAACCTGATCTCCTCCCGTCCCTCCAGGTGATCTGATCCATCAGGTTGGCCAGTCAACATCACAGTCCTACCTCCAGCCTGCCTACCTGGATTCCCCCTCACCTCCCTCCAACTCCTCTTTGGAGCAGCACCCTCTGCGAGTGGCGGCCAAAGCTTATAGCCTGTCCTCGGTCCTCATGCGGATCCTCATGCACGCCCGCGTGCTCAATGAGGAGCCGCTCGTGCTGAGGGGAGCCGAGATCATTGCCACGGGAAAACTGGCGGACCCCCAGAGTCTGTTATGCTACCATGGCAACATCTTTCCAGGTGGGTTTGTGTATCTAATATCATTAGCTATGCTTTTAGTGTTTCTGTAAGTGGTAACTAACAGTAGTATATATCAGTGCTTAAACCCCCTTTTTATGTTTCCAGAGTGGCAGCGTTTCTCCATCCCTCGAGCTTTTAACTCCAGTCTGCGCCAAGCGGCTGCAGGAAACGGCATCATGCAGCTTCTGTTTCAGGTAACAGGAGGGAAACTACTTACTTGAGTACAACATTCTTTGTTTCCCTAGAGTGCTGCTGTAAAACTTGGCAGCATGATAGCTGCAGGTGCCGGAGTCTCTTATCACAACACACTCAAATAAATAAGTTGTCTGAAGTGGTTTTGTTTTGTGTTTTCAGCCTCATTTCATCAGATCTAACCTTCTATTTTCTCTTTCTTTTTTTCCTCACAAGGTGGATTCCAACCCCTTCCCCTTCAACTATGTGGCGAACTACACCGTCTCCACTGAGGTGGCATCCATGGAGTTCCGCACTGAAAATGGAACCCAGATTCCCATCTCCGGACTGGACGACAGCCTGGCCATCACCGTCGCTGTTAACAACGGGAGCAGCGGAGCAGAATCGGGTCCCGAGGGCTCTGCTGGAGGAGGGGTCTTCCCCAAGGCTGTTAACATCAGCCACTGCGACTCCGTCATCGTCATGGTCAGCACAGGAAACACCAACCGACAGGCGGGGCTGTTTGTTCAGCTCAACTTCACCTCTCAGGAGGGTGGGTCCTCCCGTTCACCACACACATACTTTATATAATGTATTCAACACAGACAACACACCCACCGGTATGTGTAAAGACCCCTTTCAGTTTTAATGTACTACTCCTAGGTATACAACCCGCAGACCTTAGTTGGACATTAAAACACTTTTGAACAATATTGGCTTCTTTGAAGCAGCAGGTAAGCAGATTTGAGCCATATTGGGCTCATTGAATACAAAACGTTAGTGCCCTCGAACAAATCATGTTCTCTTAAAAGTTTTAAATAATAAAGTATGTTTGTCCCTTTTTTCTCTTTTGTAGGGATGCTTGTTCATTTTGAGTACTTTTTCTAAAAATGTGTGGTTGTATATTTGCAAAAATACGTAAATGTGTTGCTTAATAAAAAATGTTATTGTTTAAATATATAAAAATATTTTTAATAAAACTTTCAATTAAAAATATAAGTAGCAACAACAAAATACATTTGATATTTAAAAGCTTTAATGGCACTGTTGTTTTTTGGACTGGCCTTAAAAGAGATGAACTTCTTGTTGTTGCTTTTCGTTGTTTGTTTGTAGCCTTTATTTAACCAGGGGGGTATACTATGAAGCAGGATTTTCGCTTAGCCGGCTAACTTCAGGGAAAACTCTGGGTTTCCGGTCCTACGAAGCTGGTTCTCTTTTCAGCAGGCTAGATCTCCATGGTAACTTAGGCTGTGCGGCTAACCTGGTCGGGAGCAGGTTAGGTTGCAGGCTAAGAGCTCAACTCAGTGAAAGCACTGCCTGCTGACCAATCAGAGCTCAGTGTGCGGAGTTTCACAGGGGATAGGGAGTCATATGCAGGAGAAAGGAAATACAGAAAAGCCTGCCGTTGCAGGAAAGACGGCCGGACAAAAATCACCTGACGTGTGACGTGGAACATTAATAAATATCACACTCCGTCTTAGAGCATCTGACTAATTAAACATTACGTTAAAAAGCTTACTTAAAATCAGCCAAACATAGTAAACCATCGAGTAACATTAAGTACTGTAACCGCAGCATATCCCATCATAATGTATCATATATTTCCTTATCTGAGTCAGATGAGCCGTTATCTGGCCGTGCAAACACTCACAGTTGTCACCATACTGTAATGAGAAAGTATTATTTTTAAGCAAACATATTAAAGTTGACGAAACACTCCGAACAAATGTAATTAAAGCTCAGATCTCACCGTGTCCCTTAGACCCGGGGCAGTGATATCGATAAACCTGTAATGTAAAGCATTCAAAACACTTTTTCTTTTACCAAGGCTGTTTCACTTGCCAGGGTGGGGCAGCTATGGTGGTCTTATCCTGGATAAAGTCTTTAAGTCATGGATGTTAAAGTTTAACGTCTTCATATGTGTCTAATTATAAGTTAGTGTGATGCTGTTTACAGCATCCACTATAGTTCTTCAAAATCTTTATTTCTTCTTATTTCCAGCAATAACTTTGGCTCTCCATAACTTCAAGCTATTTCAAGCTACAGAACCATTCAATATTATAATTCAACCTGTTCAGGAATCGATGGGAAACCTTCACTTTTTCAAATATCCATACATTTTTGAAAATATTCAGCCTTTTTAAACTCTTTTTTTAACATTGAAGTCAATGGGAAGATGCCTTCAATCTTCTTTTCTTACCTTTTGCGCCAATGCTACTCCTTCCAATCCCACATAATTTCAGCCAAACACTTCATTACAACTTTCAAATGATCACAATACTCCGCTATAAAACTTGATAAAAGGTTTTGATATCTTTTAACTTTTGAGATATTGAATTAGTTTGGAGCTTACAGAGAGGCCTTTTTCAGATTTTAACATTAGAAGTGGATGGAGCAGCATTGTTAACTCGAGAGTGCTTTGATCTCAAAACAGAGAGCAGCAGTGCTTGAATATTCGCCCCAAAAAAGGTTTTTAAACTTGCATAATTCCCAAACCCTAACACCCTACAGACATATTTTTTCATAAAAAAACGTAGGAAAACCTCTCCTAGGGTTGGAAAATAAAAAAAGATGAAGAAGAAATATTAAACAAAATGCATCTTGAGGGCATGAGGAGACAAAAAAAGTCCAGCTAGCTCCCCAATTGATCCCATGTTAAAAACATCCAGACTTTCTTCAGAACAGAGAGAAGTGCACTTACGACAAGACGCTTCTCCTCTTCATCATTTACCGACACAAAACCCCAAAAACAACATATATCAGTTCATTGGGTTCCCTTGATGCCTCCACAGGTCCTTGGTCCATTTTTTGATCGGAGCAATGGTTTTTGAACAGGTGGGCAAAATTGTCAGATATAATCCTCAATGCATTCTTAATGGGACTCAAGTGCTGCAGGTTGGGGGTAAAATCGTCATAACAACGTCACCATGGGAACCTTTGGATCTCTGGTTAAACGCACACAGGTGTTTGGGTAAACATTTATATTCATCAAATTCACTACTACTTACATTTATATCTTTATTTAAAAAAACCCCCTTAAACCCTTCCCCCCGTTTTTTTTTCCCCAGCCTAATTTCAGCTTGCAGGAACCATTCAAAACAAATTCAGGCGTTTTCAGCACATTGATGGGAATACTTTCAAATGTTCAAAATATTTATACTTTTTAAAATATTTCAGTTTTAAAGTCTTTTTTTAACATGGAAGTCATTGCAAGCAATTGAGCTGTAACAATTAATCTACACACACACACACCACACACACACACAGCACACACACACCACACACACACACACACACACACACAACACACACACACACACACACACTCCTCTCATCACCAGACATAAAACATACCACACACTTCTCTCTCCGCCGCACACACTCTCTCCTCTCTCTCTCACTCAACACACACACACACACTCTCATCTCTCATCTCTCACACACACACAACACCACACACACAACACACACACACACACACACACACACACAACACACACACACACACACACACACTCTCTCTCTCTAACACACAACACACCACACACACACACACACACACACACATCATATTCACTCCTCTCTACCACTGCACACCACAGACACACACACACCACACACACACACACTCTCTCTCTCTCTCTCACACACAGAAAAACACACACACACCCACACACACACACACACACACACACACACACACACACACACACACACACACACACACACACACACTCTCTTCTCTCCTCTTCTCTCTCTCTCTCTCCTCCTCTCCTCTCTCTTCTCTCTCCCTCTCTCTCTCTCAACACACAGACACACCACTCTCTCTCTCTCTCACACACACACCATCACACCACACACACACACACTCTCTGTCCTCTCTCCCTCTCACCACACCCACACTCCTCTAACACAACACACTCTCTTTCTCACACACAAACACACCACACACTACACACCAAAACAACACACACACACAAAACACACACAACACACAACACACACACACACCACTCTCTCTCCGTCCTCATGCACACACAGACACACACCACACACACCCTCTCTTCTCTCCTCTCTCACACACAGACACACACACCACACACACACACACAAACACAACACACACAAACTCTCTCTCTCCTCAACACACAGACACAAACACACACACACACACACACACAACACACACACACACACACACACACACCACACACGGCCAAGGCCTTTGCAGTCACCTAACATTGTTTTTAATGGTGAACCTCCATGTGAATGTCAGACACCTAATTCAGTTTTTCTACACTCACCACTGTTCCAAAACCACCACCCCTTCAGAAGAAAAGCCCTAATAAGATTAATAATACCTTGAACTTATATCTACTAACGTACATCTGATATTAACTCCTTCAGGTCCCTACTTCAGCTGCCACAAAACTATTCAACTATTACTTATTACAGCTATTTCAGGACAATGAGGCTATACTTGTTGTTTATACCTCTTTTTAAACCTTTTCTTTTTAAATATTAAGCTTTTTCTTATTTTGTAGCTAAAAGCAGCCTACCTTTCCAGCTAATAACATATTCAGTCCTTTTCTGAATTTTTGTAGCTTAAAAAGCAGCTACATTCAGCTAATAATCATATTCAGCCCTTTTTCTGCATTTTTTTCAGTCTGAATTCACCATAAATGTTCCACAGTTTACATACAGCATCCTCGCAGCATTTTCCGCAGGAATGCTTTTCAGTTTACTTTTCCTCAAGGAAGTATGACGCTGCGCGTCATAACGACTTGTCCATCGTTGTGATGGGTCGAATGCTCTCAAATACCAACCCCTTTCATGTGAACGCGCACTAACTAGATAGGACACGGCTGGCTTGAGAGATCCACTTGATTAACCCGGCGTCGAGTACGTTAGCGAGAGCGCGTATGTTTTGGATTAGGCCAACCGCCCTAACTCAAACATATCCAGGTTAGGTTGAACCAGCTTCGTATATACCCACCAAAGGTGAAAGCCCCTTGAAGATCCAAAAGATCTCTTTTCAAGGGTGACTGCCAGGGCATTAGTTAGTTTATCGTATTTACGAAGCTGTGCTGCTGCAATTTTTCTCTCAGGGATCAATGACTCTGTGGTCGTCGTTTGGCAAGACAAAATAAAAACTTTTGCATTGACCAAATAAGGAAACTTACATACTAAGAACCAAAAATAAGTTAAACTCAACTTTTGTGAAGTAACCATAAACTTCCTGGGTTCTGTGACACAACAATCGTTCCTAAAAGGGTTTAGTACTTTTTTGTTATTGTGAATGCACTGTCGCTCCTAATGGGTCTTTTTATGTATCATTGATATTGTGTTAGGGGAAAGTCTATTTGTTGTTTGGCAACAGGAATTTCTGTTATGAACGCAAATCCCAATGTTTTCTTTCATCTATAGAGACATGAGGGAGGTATAAAAGAGAAGGAAGGTGGAGGAGCCGTTCTCCACAAGCCCTACCTCATTCACCACAAGAACCCAACGATTTGAACTGCAGGACAGCAAACGCATCAACTACTCAGCCATGACCAGGGGCACGAATCTCCCGACCACAGGAAGTAACACCTTCTTCCTGTCCGCCAGAAGTAAGAGTTCATCGCCTCCTGCAGTGTTATATGACTTAATACTAATTGATTTATGTGTTGTGGCACTAGGGCAGGGAAAAGAAGGGTTTATGGGTCCAGCTCACAGGTTAACCAAGCAATTCATTTGGGATTTTGACTTGGACCAATTGATTAAAACCGAAATCCCTCTGTCTTATGTATCTCAGGTCGTGACGACACCACTCTGGATTCTTCATCAACGTGAGCATCGGCCCTGCAGCCCCGGCCTGCAGTCCTGAAGGGTTTTGCCCTGGAGGTCGGGTGTTTTGCCCTCCCTGTGGTCAGTATTCAGTGAGAAGGAAGAAGCAGTGCGGACCGACGGCCATGTTCCTCTGCCAGAGACCAACTGCCAGCAGAGAAGGTGGTCGCACCAGGCACTCACAGCCTTCCGCCGCAAGGCCTGTTGTTCCGCCAACCGCCATCAAGCTGTCCAAGTGGCGGTTCAAGTATCCAGGGAAACAAACCTTTTTCATGTGCGCAATTGCACCAAGACCAAACACAGATTGAATCAATGTTGTTGTCCTCAGGAGCGTTCTGGTGCAGTAAGCCTGGTGTTGCTGATGGTGTGGTGTGGGCTCTGAGCTATTCGGCTACTGAGCTATTCCTGGTGGCAGGCAGCCATCTTGCACAAGTGGAACCAGCTGGTCTAACGGCGGGCCCCTGCGTGGTTCCCTCTGCGGCCCATGACGGGACTCTTCAGTTAACGAGATCCAGGTCCCAAAGGACCGGCTGGAGGCCGAGGGCAGGTGAGCCAGGAGGGGGACACTTATGAAGATGGTAATAAAGTGAGGACATACGGCCATTTAATAGAACAATTTGTCCTTTTACAGTGCAACAATAATACTAAAGTTACTTACTTTATGGCCTGAAAAATTCATATAACCAATAATGAGTATAAAGAATCATAATAATCCCAAGCAGTTCAGGCAATTTCCCTCTGTTTCCTTTTTGGGGTCTTTACTGCAAATATAAAGTCATACCCCATGGAAACGGCAGAATCAATGGCTACAAAGCGAAGAACTCCAAAGAATAACTTTTGCACTTGTGGGATTCAGA
>NW_011367249.1:228739-270899 GCF_000735185.1 Notothenia coriiceps | reverse complement strand
TGTGACCTGTCAATCATCAAACCGGGGGTCATATATCTATTAGGTGTTCATTTTTATCTGTAAGTTGTACGCCATGGATGTATAAGAAATAGTTCTACCGAAAGTTATTATCACGTGGGACACTTCCGGCAAACAATCTTAGATTCTGATTGGCCAGAAGACTCGAAAAAAACATCAGCAAAAGATATTTTATTGAGAATATGATCACTATGTGACAGAAGTTTTCAAAACCGTTTATGGTCTCCGGTACTCTCCAGTCCAACGCCGCGCATGCACAGCGTTAGAAAATCGGGCCTTCAAAATAAAAAGTTTGACTTTTCCCCCCAAAAAAAAAATAATTCAATTTTTTTTCATTTTATTTCTTTCAATCACACATTCCGCGACACACGAAACGGGTCCGCGACCCACTCTGGGTCGCGACCACCAGTTGAGAACAACTGCTCTAGTCACATCTAGTCACATCTTAATCATATCCAACACTAACCAAACACAGACCACACAAGTTAACCACTGAACGAAGAGCAACGTAGGCAGAGAGGCGTCTGTTCACCGAAACAGGCCTCCAGAGCAAGTGGTTCCCAACCCTGGGGGGCGTGCCCCCCTTTGGCCGGGGGGACAGATTCGCAGGGGGAGGGCGCCAGGCCTCAAGATGATTTGAGGGCCAAAATCATTTCATATTAGATTTGTATTTATTTATTTATTTTATTTTTACATATAATGTAAGGCAATTACATGATTGTCACTAAAAGCCGTTTTATTACAATAAATATAAAAAAATTAATTGATTAATTAATTTGAATACAAATTCCAAGTTAGTAGCTAGGGCCATAAAAGACAGAAATGTATAATTTTTTTCTTTAAGTATAAATGTTTCCTCCTGCGCGTAAAGTGGTCCAAACCGGGGCTTGTCTTAAGCGCATTTTTAAAACATAGCTATTGTCCATGCGCCGGTTTTCAGTGGATATTTGTCAACAGTTGCTCCGATCAGATCGGTCTCCTCCATTTTGGTAGATTATTTACGACTTTTGATCCACATAAACAACATCGGGAAAAATTCCGGTTTACTTTGAGCATGTGTTTTAAACAGTTTAATCCCTTTGTGAATTGTTTCCACTTGCGCTGTCCTTTCATTTCCTCATACAGAGCGGAAATCCAAATGAATTAATTCCTTGAGTCCAATAACCCATCCAAAGTCCAACTCCAATAGTGCGCTCCTTAATTAACAACTTTCCATCCTCCTTTAACAAAAATACTTCACATTTCAATCCAGTTTGTGCAGTAGTTGTAAGCATTTTTGAGACTTTGGACACTTTTTCTCTCGATTGTGCTAACCACACATTTTTTTTTAAAATTGCTCAGTTTCTCCAGAACACTTAACACAATTCACCAAAACCACACCACCCAAAGTGTGCAAAAACACCTCATTTCTCCTGCTAAGTGAAGAAGACTGCACCTCAAAACTAACATAAACACTTTTACCAAAATGCTAACTTTGACACCAAAATATAACACATTTTCATTCATAATACTAGATTGTTGGAGCCACCCGGACTACGCACTGCTGAGCATAAATCTAAAGCACTTTCATCTGTTATGGGCTCTCTGTACATAGAGGTTTCTGCACTGAGAAAGATTGCTGCTTACACAGAAATACAGTAAATGACAGAAAATAGAAATAAACAAATAGAAGTTTTTGTGATGCATTGTTGCTAAAACCCAGTTTGTAACTGCTGCTACCTGTGCCATTGGAAATCCTTAGCTTTCCACCTGCACCATCTTTGTTTCTCAGTCCTCTTCCAGATAACAACATAGAATATAGTGGTTGGCATCAGTGTCTGTGTTGAAATACAAGAAGTATACCATTGATAAATTCTTACACAGGATTCTTTTGTAGTTATATATGCATACATGCAATAATTCAATACAGTAATTAAGTAAATACGTTCCACACAACAGATAAAGCACTGATATATCATGAATTATGCAGAGCTGGTAACAACGTGTTCGTCAAGTCTAAACTGTCGCGGATTACATAGGCAACCAAGTGCATCGGCTTGGATTAAGCCTGAACCCTCTGTCCAGCCTCTCTCATCGTCAAAACCATGGTTGATAACATTCAATTAATTCGAGAGTATTCTCTTTGTCCATGTCCTCTCCTCCAGCTGTACCTTTACCTCTAATTCTCCTCCTCTCACTCTCACCCACCTCTTCCTCCTCCTTCACTCTCAGCCCAAGCTCTTCCTCTTCCCTCCTGAAAAGCTGAAGAATGTGTTTAGAGTTTTTGGAGATTTGAGCCGATGTTTTTGCTCTTTGAAGTGCCCAGTTAAAATAATTGGTGCTTTATTGTATAATTTTAGTGTGTTAGCATCGAGAAAACTGTGATTACCGCTGTTGCACTGTTGATCACTCTGGAGCAGGGGTTCCCCGAACCTTTTTTCCCAAGAGGCCCCCCAAAATGACTCTGTTGGGAAGTTGCGCCCCTCCCCCTTCCCCACCACACACACACCACACACACACAACACACACACACAGCACACACACCAACACACACACACACCCAACATGAGTCATTTGGGGGGGGGGGGCTCTTGGGAAAAAAGGTTGGGAACCCCTGCTCCAGAATGATCACAGTCCAGTCCACTGGCTTTGTAGTCGTCTCCAGAAGATGTGCGCTTGGATTGGAGTGCGTCGGGCCCGGCATGCTCCAATCACAATCTTCGGGAGGCGGACCAGGAGATGGCAGCCAATGACGTGAGAACAACCGCACATCTCATTTACATATAACACACACAGCTGAAAACACTCACAGACAGATTACGGAGCAGATAGAAGGCGGAGACCATAACACAACTGTATACATTATATTATAAATACCGATCATATTAATGTTTCACACTGTACCCAAGATCATCATACTCAACCACTCATCTGCAAAACTGTCCCATTTCACCCTAAAAAGGGAAGGGCCAAAATGTACTCTTGCACTGAATAAATGAATAAAGGTTATTAGGTTAAAACCAGAACCTATGACAAGTGAAATCTGGATTAAAGAAAAGGAAACTGTATCATATTTAATATGCGAAAAGGCTGTTAACAACACCCACATTTATAAAAACAAGAAGTGCTTCAAAGAAAATGTGAATGCAATAAGGCTAATCTGAAACTCACACCCCAAATGTAACCTTTCAGCTTCCCATTTTTATACTTTTTGTGTCTGTTTAATTCAACCTCTTATTGAACTTGTACTAAGACCAGGTACATGTAATGACATCTGGACATTTAAGCGTTTAATGTGGTGCCTAATACACTGCATGTATGGGATGGTGATGTGAACTAAAATTGTTCAGAAGAAAAAAAGGCAGCTGTCACCTGTCAGCTGAAGCTTGGCACCAGCTTGTCTTCCTTTCACTTTCACAATGCATAACATGATGCAAAGTCCCATATATGTTAACGTGTGCACTTCTAATTATTGTATTAAAAAATACGTCTTTTAAATCAATATTTCATTTCATTTTTATTTGTTCCGCTCATACACAAAACCCAATGTACAATAATTGACAACAAAACATGTCTCTACAAACACACCATTGAGCGAAAAGGGAAAACATCTTATATGCCCTGCCCCTTTCTAAAAAAATAAATAAATAAATAGAAATAGATGGTCTGCCCTTAATAATAAAAAAATTATTTCACAGCCAAACATAACAGTATCTTAGGATACTAAGAGAAACACAAAAAAATACTTATTTCACACTTGACGGTTAACGGAAAGAAACAAAACAACAACAAATATTTGAATAATGAGTCTGTAAATTAGTCTTAGTATAGTAATTATTTCAAGGGCCCTCACCAGGGAACAAGAACCAAACATTAGACAAGACCAACGCAGGACTCTCAATCAGCTGCTGAAGTGATGAATTTTTTTGTATCTGCTTTCACCTTAGACTTAAGGACATACAACAACTCCAACAGCATCAGAGCAATAATCACATTACAAAGATACAAATGAAAAAAACAACAAAAAACACATTTAACTTATATATTTGGAAACTTCACTCAGTGGACAGTGAGATTCAGAGACTTGTCCCCAAAACGCTCCAGCCTTTTTGTTTAAGGTGTGGCTTCGCCCCTGTATGAAATTCCTGAATACGTCCTGTAGTTCTGGTTTTTGTCCATAATTTATTAGAGTGGTTAATTTCAGTTATGTCACTTTTTGCACGGATGCATCGTCACAGCATTATGCCGCCGCAGCCAGGCCGAGGAAGTGATGCCTGGTTATTATTAAGTGAAGCTCTTTGCATGCAAACATGAATTTCTTTCATTTCATCTTATCCGGCCACTATTGATCTTGTCTCGTGGTCCTAAAAGTGGTGAGAAACACACACTGTAAAGCTGTTGGGTTAGCTGACCAAGACCCTTGTTGATTAACTGGTTGCACTTGATCATTATTGTACAATGCGTTTGAATGTATAATATGTTGCAAACAGTGTAGGGGCTGAAAGTCTGAACAGATCATCTACATATCTCTCAGGTCTTAAATAAAAAACTGCCCAATATACACATATTTGTAAAGGTATGTCAATATGTTGTTCATGATATCTTTATATGTTTTATTGCACTGACCTGACATGACCTCTGGACATGTACTTAAGACAATAATGGAAAGTAAAATGAATGTGTTGCAATGTGTTGTAAAGTGTTGTTTTACTTTATTTCAGCATGATTTGAATGCTGAAATAAACTAAAACATGTTAGAAAGAAAATGCAGTAACAAGGATTTTAGTTCTGCAAAATAGGCCCTGTAGCCTTTGAAATTAAGGTGCTTTCTTACTGCAAAAATGTGTTTTAACTACCAGGAAGACTATTCAAGTGAATTGTTTTCATACTACTTCCCTGATGGCTCCCACAGGATTGTTGACATCCTCGTGGATTCATCTTCTTATTAAAGACACATGCATTCGATTTACACACGGTATCTATTGCACGTCTGTCCGTCCTGGGAGAGGGATCCCTCCTCTGTTGCTCTCCCTGAGGTTTCTCCCATTTTCCCCTTTAAACTGTGGGTTTTCTCTGGAAGTTTTTCCTTGTACGATGTGAGGGTCTAAGGACAGAGGGTGTCGTATTGTCATACTGATATTCTGTACAAACTGTGAAGTCCATTGAGACAAATGTAACATTTCTGATATTGGGCTATATAAATAAACATTGATTGATTGATATTGCAAGTCACAGATAAGTATTTGTACTCAAATCCTAAACTTTGAGTGTCACAAATGTCCACCAGTACTCTTTGCGTACTGTAACTGGTTATACGCAACAGCACTGAGAAGGCTTTACCCTCCACTTAGCAAGACACATGCATGAATGAAGACTTATTGCTAGATCCTAATTAATGTTACAGTTGACTTTTATCCAAACTTTCACTCTTACCCATGATGTTCAGAATGTTGTCGGCTATCTCAGTGGGAGTGACGGTGCCCTGCTTGGTGTCAGTTTGCAGGATCTCCAGCATGGACTCCAGCTTGTTCAGAGTGCTGTTCTGACACTCCTCGCATATGAACTCCCGACTGACCGCCTGGAAAACAAACACACATTATTTATTACCTTTAGTCTTGCCTTTTCTTAATTTTCTTGTTTCCCCTGCCCTCTTTCCTTTCCTTCCCCCTCTAGCCTCCCTCTCATTCTGCTCACCGTGCACTGAGCCAACGCAGCGGAGGTCTGCTGGATGTCGTTGACGGTGGTCAGGTCGAGAGCCGTCAGCGCTCTGGTGATGTTGCTGCGGACTCTGACTCGGTAACCACGCTCTGCTGGGAAAACCCGGACCCCCTCCCTGGACTGCTCATACTGTAACAAGACAAATATAGGGATGCTTCAACTAATGAACAATTGGATGATGATTCCATTCCTCATTGCTGTGTGTCGGTAACTCTCCTACCTCATTCAGGACTGTTATAAGAGCCAACGATAACTCTCGGACCCTCTGGGAGTCTCCCTGCTCCAACAGCTTTTTAAGTTTGATGTCGGACAGCTCATACAGCCAATGGGGAAGGCTTTTGTACTCAGGGGGCGGGTCTGGCAACAGAACCTTGATGGACCTGGAACCAAACACACAAGGTTATTAGTGTTTCTAATGGGGTTATATTTTTGTGTCTCCAGACTTGATGCTTTCATAAATTGCGCTAGGGTGAATACATTAACCTACAATTACAGTGTAGATTTAAGATACTTTTTTTCTTTACATACAGTACATGCAAGAATAACTGTATATGGATGTCCACATGTAAACAATCCATAAGCCAGTTATATAAAGAAAGCCTGGGGAAGAGATAAATAGATCGTGATCAAGTTTATCTGTAGATATTTTATAGTTTTTTTTATGTATCAGCTCATTTGTCATATTTTAGTTTACTTTTGTGTTGTGTTTTTCAGTCTTTAGGCCAGGGGTAGCCAACACGGTGCCCGCGGGCACTTATTCGCCCGCAGGGGCAACGTGAGTCGCCCGCGGGGCATGTTCTAAAAATAGCTCGCCAAGCAAGTCCATGTATAAAATACACAAAACAAAAAAGGAAATGTAATTAAAAGAATCTACCCTATGCATAAACGAAACCTAAATCATAGCGAACTCTATCTACTTAATATAAATCTATATCTATCTAACACCCCTCCTCCCGCCACCCCCACAATGAATATCGACCAATCACGTTCTTGCTTGATTTGCGGGTCCAGAGTTGCAGTCGGGAAGAAAAGCAATGTGGCACCTCCCTGCTGATTTTCCTTCTGGCAGAATCTACATAACACATCAGCCCCATTGAACAGCCTAGTCGTGCCAGCCTACACAGCACATGAGGGGCAGAGATTTACTCTGTGTGTTGCAACTTGCATATATATTTATTGCACTTGACGCACACACACGCATGGCGTAATTTCCACTGGGTACAGGGGGGACATGTCCCCCGCTCTTTAGCAGCGAGCGAATGCTCCGACACACGCAGGGAGCACCGCTACGTGCCGCGAAGAGATCTTCGTATTTTAGTGTGTATAAACAGCGGTTCACCCGCTGTGTTTTGNACTGTACCCAAGATCATCATATACTCAACCCCTCATCTGCAAAACTGTCCCATTTCACCCTAAAAAGGGAAGGGCCAAAATGTACTTTTGCATTGAATAAATGATTATTCAATGCAAAAGTACATTTTGGCCCTTCCCTTTTTAGGGTGAAATGGGACAGTTTTGCAGATGAGGGGTTGAGTATATGATGATCTTGGGTACAGTGTGAAACATTAATATGATCGGTATTTATAATATAATGTATACAGTTGTTTTCAATATGTACTACGTAAACTGTTATGCATCTAAATGTAAATAATGAGAATATATCCATTGACATTGTTAGCAAAGAAACATCACAAAAAAAGAGTAGCAAAACGTAAGATATAAATCTAACACATTATACTTAATGAGGAAACCAAGGAGGCAGTGATCGGTTTTCTGGTGTCAATTATGGTTAATTTTGTGACGATTCAAAGACTGGGGATTTAGGATATTTTCATTTCTGAAGCGACCCAGCCTTATAATCAGTGACTACAATGGGCTGAATTTGGTTATGAATGACCTCACACACTCAGTTTGTAAACCTCTACTGCTGTCTAGTGGATAACATTTGAAAATGCAGATTTTGCCATGTGTAGATATAACCTGTAAATATACAGTACCATAAAAAGAGCTCCTTAAATAAAATGTGTCATGTCTTTCCCTGATGATTCTTCTAAAAGTAACTGTAAGGAAAGTTGTGATGTAGGGTTAATGTCAACAACAAATTAGTTTAGAAAGAAACGTGTAATTAAGAGTTGTGTACAAAAAAGGAGTCTTTATTTCTTTACATTTTGTAAAAGGCTGTGTGACAAATATAGACAAACTGAAACACGCTTACAAGTATAATAAGTAGTGAGAGTGGCCTTAGGTAGGCCCATTGAAGCATTTGATGCATTTATGGTGAAGTAAAGTAATTCATAGGGCTTTACAGAACAATGAGAATAACACATATACAGACAGAAACACATAAAGAAAGCGAGGGGAAAAGTATTTTCAGCTCAACCATTCACCCACTGGCTAATTTACCAATGGATGTGAGTTGGGCCTTGCCTGTTCAGGGACTGGTTTATTATGTAGAAATGTGTGTGCAGTTTAAACCATGCAGAAACAATGTGAACAAGCCAGTTCAGCCTGCGGGGCGAATATGTCCTTTTGTTCCCTTCTCCTGTTGTCCCATCAGCCCTTGTGTTTCCTTCACCTTCATATTTGGGAACAAAACATCATGTTCACCGCTCCACCCGCTGCAACGGACATGAAATTCCAGTCCTACAACCTTGAAATGCAGACAGAGCCTAAAATAAACAAACAACAGAAGTGTTAGTTTTCTTATTCAGGTGTCACAGCTGCTCTTGGTGAGTGGATGAGGAATAAACTACATTTCCCACCTGTCAAATGTAGGCCTATTGACTTTGTATCTTGATTGTTGATTAGATTTTTATGTTAAAAGTTTGTATTGAAAATGGCTGAAGCTGTGACAGGATAAAAGATCAAGGAAACAGCAAACAAAACGGGTTATTCCACGTTCCTCAAGTCTTGTGGTTAGTCAGCCAAGTCGAGTAGAGGCACAACTTTAAAAAAAAAAACATATTATAAATAACACATTCAGGTTTATGTTCACTTGAGAAAAAATAGATCTAAGACTTTTAGTGATGTGTTTGCCATTTGCACACATTGATCTGCCTTCATTCACTTTCTATATCCTGTTTCCTTCCCTGAGTCTACCTAAAAATACATTTTGACTGTTGTTTATTTAATTTAAGAAGATTTACCAATATTGTTTGCCCACTAAATGCATTAAAAAGTATTATTGAGTTTGCTTAATGCCATCACATTGTTGATTAAAACACATTTCTGCTCATGGGTTTCTACCTATTTGCTTAAAGTTTACCTTGTGTTAATGAATGTGCATGGTCCCTTCTTAAGTAAATAAATAAAAAATATGGTGGATGAAACGATGCTTTATATGCAGGGCCGTCCCTCCGTACAGGCCGATCATGCACATCCCCTGATTACAATCTGATTTGATATCCTGCTTTATTTACCTTCACTACTTGATTTCATTGAGGTGACGTCACTGCCTGCTGCTGAGCCAGGAATTGAAACACACATACTAAACAACAGCACGATTTATTAAGATAATTGCTGTTTTAAAAACACTTATCTGCGATGTAATGGAAACATTTAGACGTGTGTGTGTTTAGGAGGATGTCGGCGGCAGGAGACACGATGATGCATCATGTCCTCCACCTTGGGGGCGTATCCCTCCGCCGCCGTAACGCATGAGGCATTTACTTTGCTCTTCCTCATCAGCCGTGGTGCATCACCAGCGATGAACACACAGGACATGTCCCTTTCTAGTTAGTGCGAAAGTGCTCTAATATTTCCTCTCGCCTGGACGTGTTTTCGTGTCTTTATCTATTTGTTTCTCCCTGAGACTGTCCTTGTCCGAGCTCCAGGATGAACAGCATTAGACAGGTGCCCACACGGGTGAAGAGCCGGCGGACTGAAGCCAACCTTGGAGCGGAGAGGGAGCATTTTGACAAGCAGCAGGTAAGAAATATCAGACATTCAATATCAGACATTCAATGCTCTCTTTGGGGTGACAACCTTTATTTTACTCGTGCCTGCTGCTGTGGCTTTACCGGGGGACTATATATGTGTTTGTGCGCGGTGCTCACAGCCAGTGTATCCTACCGCATAGGCCACGTTTCCAATTAACACCCGGACCTGGGAGTTTAATGTTTGAAATGTGAATTAAATGTGTCGAAGGCGTCTGTCTACTTGACAACAAATGCCCAGTTGCTGCTAGTTATGCCGTGAAGCTGAATATTGTGTGTGTGTGTGTGTGTGTGTGTGTGTGTGTGTGTGTGTGCTTGTACAACTATCAGTAAAGTAACGAAGTACATTTACTCAAGTGCTGTAGGCCTACTATATACGGTATGTATTGTGAGGTACTTTACTTCGAGTATTTAAATGTGTTGCTGCTTTGTACTTCTACCCCACAACAATTCAGAGGTAAATAGTGGGATTTTACCTTNACGTGGATCATAAAATATATCAATTAAACACATCTTCAATTTCCTCTTTCAATAAGTCTCTTGCGTTATTGTTACTCCCGACTAAGGGGAAAGAGGAAAGCAACATACACCAGTTGGAATTGGTAATAATTATGAACAGTTTTATTGTATAGCAGGACAACAAAATGGCAGGCAAGCAGCCTGGGACAAACAAAAGGCCACAAATGCACCGGTTTAACCAACAAACAAAGATGGCCACAAGGGCACAAGTTTAAATGGGCAGCCAAACAAAGGGAGGACTCTAATAAGTGAGCCTACGTAAATACAAAGGTATATACATAACTAAACAAAAGAACCCTCAATATTGCAGTGGTATAAACTAAGGAAAAGGAGGCTGTAAGAAANAGGTTAGTTGGAGAGGTGGAAGAAGTACTCAGATCTTGTACTTGAGTAAAAGTAAAAGTACTAGAGTGTAGAAATACTCTGTTAGAAGTAAAAGTCCTGCATTCGCAGGACTTTTACTTCTAACAGAGTATTTCTACACTCTAGTACTTTTACTTTTACTCAAGTACAAGATCTGAGTACTTCTTCCACCTCTCCAACTAACCTTGTGAGAACCAACATGAGTTTGAGACCTTGAAAGTGAAGACATCTTTCGAAATTGAGGATCTTTGGCCTGTCCTTACTTTAGACACATCTTAAAAGGCCTGTTTTGGGGTTCAGACTTGGTTTCAAGTTACTATGAAGGTAAGGGTTAGACATTTAGTTATGATAGTTAAAGTCACAGTAATGAGTGTCAACACAAGTAAAATGCAGGTGCATGTGTTCTTCTTTTAATACGTCTTAGACAGGGTAGGAAAGACATGTATTATCACTGGTCAGTTATGGGCAATTTTTGCCCTCAATGTTTGAAATATGGAGGCCTTTAGGCTACATACAATCACAAACTAGTTTTTGACCCTTCAAGTGTTTTTAATAGGGCAACTCATTTCAATAAGCGGTTGATTTTTGCTACACAAGGATAGACAGTGTCTATCTGTACTGTGTTTCCTTGTGAAACTGAACATTAGCCCCATTTTCATTTGAAACTGTTTCAGAGACGGTATGAATTGTCCATTCTGAAAGATTCTACAATTGAAGCATTTTGTCGCAGCCTTAATATAGACACATCTTTGACATTAAGATTGAAATCCAACCATGTTGTGCGGCGCTTTTCAATAGTCACACATTCATTCCTTTCTTAAGCTTGTCCATTGATATCATGCTGATCTTGTCCTTCCTGTTTGTCCACCTTTCCTCCCTTACAGACATCAGTTTCCCTGCCTTTAACAGCCTCATTGTTGAGCAAACACCCAGGAATCACATTAACTTTGAGATAGTGTTACCCTGGTGGAGTACGTACTCAGAAATATTATTCAGTTTCCTTTGTCTCCTCTAAATGAATGAGATTTTTTTTTTTTAATTCTTCATGCAACGACAGGTGCTTTGTGTTTTCTGGCTGTAACCTCATTGCAGTCATCCGCCAAGTAAAAACGTTATACTCCTCTTTACCAGAATCAAGATACATCATTTGTGACTGAGATGAACCCCCTTGTTAGGGAGCTGCTGCTTCAAGTGAAGCACACACCCCGTCTGACTTAGAAGCATGAGATTGAAACGTGGTTGAGTAACTAAACAAACCGTTGAACAGCTGTCCGGGAGTTACAACACTTTCAGTATTATGCTATCTAAAATGGGCTGAGCTTTTCCTTCGCTGGGTGTGTACTCCTCCGTCAGGGCTTTATTTGCTTTTGCAGCACGTGTAGAGCGGTGGAGCTGATTGTCTTTCCTACTCCTTTCTTTCCCCTAGTCTGCTAGACTGCATTTTTCTTTTGTGTAGTTGACTTGTTTAATGTGGCAGTGTCATATTTGTTGATTTAGCAAAAACAAGAGTAGGCACAGTTATGATTTTAAAAGTGTTGCCTTCCTAGTTTGATGCAGTTCAACAATGGTACAACAAGGAATCTTGTGTGTTAAGAACATGCTTCAAAGCTCAGTTTAATTCTCATATCATATTCAGAGTATTGTGGTCAGAGTATAATTAACCGCTTTCAGCACTTGATCTTGTTTATGTGAATTACTCGGGTGCCACTGCTCAGCTGAATGAACCCACAGGGAAATATGCAAATGAGGAGGCAGTATGAGGAAGTATATGACTCCTGATTATTGTACGGCTCTTTACTGCCAACTTGTTTACATTTCACTTCAAGGAGTTTAGTGGATGTGGAGTCTCAACTGCTGAACTAGTTGCTTTAAAGGTGGGGTAGGTCATTTTGGAGAAACCAGCTCGAGTGCGCTGGAATTTGAAAATACACAGCCGGAACAAATCTGCCACTTCCTTACAGAGCCCCTCCTCCAACACACACGAACGCGCACATGACCAATGAGGGCACGAGATAATTTTGTGCACAGATGGAAGGCTGACAGGCAGGTAGGACATCCAGTCATTTTAGCTGGGCCGGCTAAAATGATTGGTCGTGCTTTTTACAGCGCCACGGCTTCCACAGGTGACATTTTTTAATGGATTTTTTTGTCAAAGCACTTCAGATATTCATTGCTATCGGGATGTTAAGAGCATTCCATGGAATATAACAAAAAGTGTATCGCGAGCCGGTTTCTCAAACTTACCTAACCCACCTTTAAAGTAAAAAGCAGTTTTAAAATGNATAACTACGATTACTACTTGGTACTTAAACATGGTTGGAATCATCAGTTATTCCTCATTTTCCCTCAATCTGCTTGCATATCTTGGTTTATTAAAATTAATGATATTGCTGGCATGTTTAAAATGTCTTTTCCTATTATTATGAGTCATTATTATTTGTATGTGCCACTTTCTGCCATTCCTGTTCATTAGGAGTTAGAAATGTTAATGGCATATTATGTAATAGATTAGATTAAGAACCTTTCATGGTCATCCTAATGCGGACATTTCCCGTATAGCGAAGACCCTTTATATATTTTCTACTCTTCACTTACTTGTCAGCATAGGTCGGCATTGATGTACAGAGCCGACAGAAGACCTTGTTTATATTGGCATCATATTGAGAGGTGCAGTGACGCGTCCTAAAACCAGGAAGTAAGCTGCTGGTTTCCTCGACAGAAAGCAATGGGATTTCTCCATAGGGTTTTGGAAAATAGCTGGATATAAGGTCTGTGGAAAACAAACCTGTTTGATAAATGCAGGTTTTGTTCAGCCGGATAATCTCCACATGTCTACCCTACTTTTATAATTTTATAATCATAAATCTAATCGATAGATTATAAAAGGGTTTTAGGACGCGTCACTGCACTAGAAGCCAACTCCATCGATCAAGCTGGCTGACACGTTCTCTCCCTCTTCTTCTCATACTCCCTGTCACTCTCCTTTAACTCCTCCGGTGACTTTCTTTTATTTGAAGATAGTTTTTTGCCCGGCGCTTGGCCGGTTACCGCTGGTATTAAAAACATTTTGGCGAAAGGTTAGGTGGCGCGATAGTCTGTAGGAGCGCGCTCCCGCTCACGGGAGCCTGCTCGCGCTGCGCTCCGCAGCAAACAGCCGTTTGCTTTTCACCCAACAATGACAAGCGACTCACAAAACGCTATGTTATAGCGTTAATAAACGAAAAAAAAAAAAAAATTGCTAGTCAAAATACCGATGCCACAGGAACAATTTTCTTTTTAAACAATCTTTTTAGTGGCCCGAGCGGGCAAGTGGAAAGTACGTTATGCTGGCCCGGGGTGTCTAAATAGTGCTTCCGGGCCAGCGGGCCAATTATAATGTCGAGCCCTGCATTACCCATTGGTGAATGAGTGATGCGTAGCCAGAATGCCCCTGAACCGGAAGCTGCGATACACTCTGGTGGCTTTCATTAGCAGCTAATATGAAATCTCCGTTTTTGACATAAAAATAGAATTATGTATTATCAGTAATCATTTAAAAGTAACACAGACACATTGGATTAACCATTGGATTATAGAATCTGATATCTTGTATGTGCAGTTATGATAAGTAATAAGGGTATTTTTACCTTGAGTTCTGTGCTAAGTGCGTTAGCATTTCTTCGCTCAGGGCTCATTTTGTGAGACTTGTGTTTTTGTTTCGCTAAAAATGGTTCGTATTTTCAGTTAGCTGAGTTTCTTCCCGTTAAATGGGTATGACACATTAAGAGGTTTTTAAATATTAAGAAGCCCTGAGAAACAGTTTCGTGAACAAACTACCCGCAGGACCCAGATTATGGTCCTCTCGGGCTAAACAGGTTAACATCCCGATAGCAATGAATACATTAAATGCTTTGACAATAAATACATAAAAACATTTCATCTGTGGAAGCCGTGGCACTGTAAAAAGCACGACCAATCATCTGAGCCGGCCCGGCTAAAATAACTGGATGGCCTACCTGCCTGTCAGCCTTCCATCTGTGCACAAACTTATCTCGTGCCCTCATTGGTCATGCGCGCGTTCGTGTGTTGGAGGAGGGGCTCTGTAAGGAAGTCTGAAGGAAAGGGCAGATTCTTATCGGTTGCGTACTTTCAAATTCTAGCGCACTCGAGCTGGTTTCTCCATTCTTACCTACCCTACCTTTTAAGTAAAGACTTTGTTTAAGCAGCAAGTTTGTAACATTTGTCAATAACCAAAAAAGAGATTCAAGCTTTACAAATTCTATCATTTTCATGATCGATATAAATGTTTGTTTTGGATTCAAATATTTATAGCGCAAATATACGTAATGCTCATGCATTATTTACAAAACACTCGCTCATCATGCCCATGTTGTCCTTTTACTTTCCTTGTAAATAGACCAATGCTGAACACAAAGTGGTCATCAATACTGTCATTAATCACATGGTCTGTGTTTTGTGCCGTCATGTGAAGCATGAGCTAAATAACCAGCTCTGCCAACTGGCCCTAAAACGGTCTGGTTGCTAAAGAATAGTTTATTTTTTCTCATGAATATTTAAGTGGATGCAGAATTAATAATTAACTTGGAGATAACCCAATGAATAAGACTTGACCTCTGTCTGTTCTGCCATTCATTTTTCTAATGCATACATTCAGCCCTGCGGACATATTTCAAAAACTTGACCGGAATACACGGATTTGACAGGACGAGCTATGATGCCATACTATGTATATTATTTGTGTTTCTATTGTAGCTGTTAAAATATTTGTAGGTGGTTGAAAGGGTTTTCAAAGCAGGCAAATATCCAGATGTGTCTTTTCGAAGGCAAGTTCTTACTTCTGAGTAGGGCTGAACATTGAAAACAAATGAATTTGCGAAATTATTCTCTATTTTGACAGGGAATGATAGTGTCCGCACCATTCTTCACATTTTCAATTGAAAATGTGTCAAAAATCTATTTATTTCTTCCACTTTTCACATAAAATCCAGTTATTACAAACTGTACACCCGGTGTGTTTTCTGGGCTGCAAGAGTGCTTTTTAGTTTTTATTCATCTGTTTGCGGACAGTGTGCACTTGTTTGATAGGATTATTCCCTTCGTTGATGTGGGAGAGCCTGCGCAGGTTAATTAGCAAAGGGACAAAGTAGCAGTATAAGAGGAGCAACACAATAGGACGTTTATACAATTGTGTATTTGATTTGTTTTGAAGCGACACATTCAAAATGAAGAAAGTTATAAACTCAATAATGTACAATTCAACTAAGGATTCTTGTACAAAACAGAAGCACACTTCCTTAGAAGGAACCTAGTCGTTTCTTTCAATGTTGCTGCTGCTGCTGCAAGGAATTGTGGGATGGCATAATCTCCTTTCCTTTTAATGAAGGGTCTTCCAGTAGTACCCTACGATAAATAAGATAATAAAGTAAGCATTGAAGCACCTTTCGGTAGCATTAAGAGAGAGACCCATCCTTTATCATGGCTGCTACTTGGATACTTCCTGGACATTTCACTTAGTTAGTCTTGACAAAAAAGACTATTTGACAGCAGCATCTCTGCTACTTTAGTCATGGATTCAAAACACTGGTGAGGTGAATTGTTAGCACAGGTAGCTAGCTATAAGGGGTGAGCTGTGCTAAAGTCTTTTTGTGACCTTGTCAGCCCGAGCAGAGCAGCAGTCTGTTGAATTAAGCTGATAAGGACCTGCAATAAGTGTTCCTGCCTTGAAGCATTATGTGCAGTGAGATCAGCTCAGGTGTGGGGTTGGTGCTTTGACTTCATTAACTCCACACATTGTGCCACACCAGGATGTCCAAGCACATGGACACGCTGCTGAAAGGCAAAGGTGACAAGGTAAGGCAGAGAGGCCTCAAGGTTGGAGGTATTGAGTGTGTAGGAAAGGATACGATGGACCTTTATTGATCCCCTTAGGGAAATGCAGGTGTTAAAGCAGCAACAGAATAAGACAGAAACAGATAGTACACATAGACCGTAGGAGGGATGTAGACTGTGAGTGTCGAGGCTTCAGTGCAGTAATGCTAGCTGGCAGTGGAGCTTATGGCCGGATTAGTCCAGGCTCTCCCTCCCTCTCACTTCTCCTCTCTGCTTGTCAGAGGATTTACTGACGCTTTAACCAGATGCAGCATAAACTCATTGGCCAGTCGACAGTGTCAGCATGTCTGCAGCGTTTGGACCGAATTGCTCTGTTAGTAAAAAAGTTTTGGATTTCATATGACTTTTCTTTGACCGTGGCACTGAGGAAAGGGTATCTGTGTTTGTGTGTGAGCTGCGTGTACACTGATGTGAGTCTTGATAGTGAGCCTTTTGTAGTGCTTTTGTGAGTTATTGTGAAAAGATGAGTAAAACGGTAGTTATTTAAATCTTGAGGCAATTAAAGAATTGATTGGGCTTTTCTGATATTGGCAAATATGCGATAATATTGTGATTCTAAAGTTACACGTGTTTGATAAATATAAAAGTGTACAGCGCCACCAGAACAACAATTTAATCGTTCAGCGAAAAGGGTGAAAAACTATTTAACCCAGTTTCTCGAAGACCTTGTTTTGTCAGTCGAATACCCAGAGATATTTAGTTTAATTGTATGAAAAATAATTTTAACGATTACTCGATTATCAAAGTAGTTGCTGATTTTTCTGTCGTTAGATTAAAAGATTATTCGACTAATCGTTGAAGCTCTCCATGCAGACGTTGCCCATTACTTCCCCACTACAAGGAGCAAGGGCAAGTTGCGTTTTGTACACTGAAGTCCTCCAACAAATCAAATCAAAATGTATTTATATAGCCCAAAATCACAAAACATGTTGATCTCAGTGGGCTATACAGATTAACAAACATAGTGGACAGTGTAAATACAATTACAAGAAAATAATAAAACCACAAAATAGAATGTGAAATGCATTAAAACAATAGAAAAAATCCCATAAAATGTAGGACTCAGGAGGACAAACATAGGGTATTCTTAAAACAGCTCTAACTATAGGATTTATTAAAAAGCAAGGTCTTCAACAAACTCTTAAAAGTTTGGACACTGTCTGCCTCCCTGATTTAAAAACATGAGTTGTTCCAGAGAAAGGCAGATTGGTAGCTGAATGCTCTGACTCTTGATCTATGGACTCAGGGAACCACTAACAGACCTGCACTCTGGGAGCGTAATGCCCAAGAGGGGCAATGGGGGATTAAAATATATTTGAGGTATTAATGTACCTTTCCATTTAGTGCTTTGTAAGTCAAAACAAGTTTCAATTTCGATTGGGATCCTGGTGCAGAGATGCTTAAATTGGAGTGATCTGGTCCTTTTTCCATGCTTTTGTTAATGTGACAGGCTGCAGCATTTTGTACCAGTGGAACATTTTGAATGGATGTGATGGGACCGCCTGATGAAAGGGAGTCTTAAAGCAGAGTAATAAAAGCATGAATGAGTTTTTCTGCTTCCTTTTGAGTCAGGATTAGGGCTGCTCGATTATGGCAAAAATCATAATCTCGATTATTTGGGTCAGTAAATTGATATCACGATTATTAAAAACGATTATCCATTTACTTTGAAAACATCAATTTATTGGAGAAAAAACGTTTGAACAGTATGTTTTTAACAGTTGATTACCCTGAACTTTAAGTATAACTCAACTGAAAGACCAATAAAAAAATAAATAAAATAATCGTTATATTTCGATTACGTTGTTTTCGTAAAGCCCTCGTCAGGATGTATCTGATTTTTGTGATATTACCGAGATGAAATAAGGCAGTCTGTGAAACGTGTGTGGCATTATCTTTGACATCCTTGTGGCAACACAGCACACTCGCTGGTGGTGGTTATGCGTACTGTGACACATTAACAGTGTAGTGTTTGATCACCCTCGACCTCTTGTCCTGTGTCACTCTCCCCTGTCCTCGCTCCTCGCTCTCTGACTGATGGCCGCTCTGAATGTATGAGCGTCTCCCTGCAGGCTCCCTGCTCAGCGGCCATCTGTCCAGGCCTCAGTGCCAGGCTCTGTGTGCCAGAGCACGGCCCCCATCCAACCCAATCTTCTTCCCCAGCTGTCGGGCCTTCCTCCCCCAACAAACCCCTCATTGTCACCCGGGCCTCCATGCTAGCTCGTTGCTCTTGCCCTGTGTAAACGAGCAGCTAGCAGTTCATTTGCGTCAGAGGGGGAGTCTCCTATTAACCAGGACACCCCTCTCTCACTCTGAACGACACAGACGCTCTTTTGTTGTGATCACCATGTATGTTCTGGTGGTTCTGTGTGTGTGTGGATCTGGGTTTAGGGGCGACTCCCACGGTTTGTTATGTATTAAACAGGTTTCTGTTGGATTAGGAGCCTCACTGATATGTGATTATCTTTCAAAGATGTGACGTGGATGTACAGTATAAGCCTGTGTTTCAGGGTAGGACTCAAGATCCAGAGTGTAATGCTGTCATGTATTGGTATGTGCAACTTCAACCACATATTATGGTTACCCACTCAAGGAGAGTTTAGATACAAGAACGTTTTTTTTGAAGATGTGGTTGTTTTATTGCTTCTTGGATTGGTCTCTTCAGTAATGCTGTGATGTTGAAGCTGGCTTGCTGGTATTATAGAGACACTATGTTCCTCAATAGACGTGTTAAGGACAAAGTGCATATCACCATATCAGATTTTCACTTTTCTTCAGCCAAATTAATTTGTAATACATATATTATCGCTATCTCTATGGGTATATTAAAGTAATTAATCTTTAAGTTTGTATATCTGCGTTCTGTCTATTTTTGTGTGACGTCGTGTCCCGTGATTTAAATTTTGAATTGAGCCGTGCCTTATAGATACTATCTCTTTACGTATTGGTGATGGGAATTCATTTTACCACAGTTTACCACGGAGCCTCAGTTTTCCCGCTGCGAGGCTCCGGCGCTCGCAGTTCACGCGCGTGCTCCACTAGCACCCCCCGCCAAGGCTCGCCGGCAGGACACTTTCCGTCACAGGAACATGCTTTGCTTGACTCCTTTGCCCCTCCAACAGAGGGATGTCCTTGTCCTTTTTGCTTTTCGTCATATCAAGCGATAAAAACTCTCGATGTTCTTCTTCTTTTTTTTTGGGCGCCCTCGGCTCGAGTTCAGGGCGTTCCGAGCTGAATAAGGGCGTCAAATCACGGCAAGACGCTCCCCCTGGCGGAAACGCTGATTTTAATATTATGGTTAGTTGTAAACAAAATTGTTCAAGTATAAACTTGAGTACCTCTGTTCAAAATGATCACAGTTTAGCATGTTGGGACTATTGTTAAAACCAGGGTCGGTTTGATTGCAACACCACTATCCTCAGACAACACAAAGCATTGAATTGTGACTCGAGGCCGGGCCATCCAATCTGCTTTTAAGCCCGATTTAGATGTGGGCGTTGTTGTTATTAGTCCGGGGTAAATGTGCGGTCTAGCTGCAGCTTTGATCATCATGTAATTGTTTTGCGTTGGGGAGTCTTACAGGATCCCAAAAGGCAACATCCTGGTAAAGAATGTTTTGTCGGTGTAATGTTGTTCTACATTCCTCTGCAGTGTAGTCAGGCACAGATTGAAATCGGCTTAATGGAAGAGGAAGCGAAATGCTATCAACCTGAGTTACATTACCCCCAAATACTTTTGAATAATATATATATCTCTATATATATATATAGATATATATATCTACTAATGATATACTTTTTTCATATGCCTATGCTGGTGCGACAATCCCACAACCACCTGTCATCAATACATACATTATCACCAGCTATCCAAACTACCATAAATCAAAATAAAAGCATAAAGACTAAATAAATGTTTAACTTAAATAATAGAAATCAATGTATAGCTCCAACAACCATGATAAGCGCTCTGCAGTGTAACCTGAACACCAGGCAGTGATCATATTGCCCCGTGGGCTGTGTTGCACTTTATCTGAGGTTCATTGAAATAAGTGAATCTCCTCGGGGACACGCATTACAAGGGAAGAGACGGTGTGTGTTTCTCTGTCTCTCGCTTCCTGCTCCGTTTCAGAGACACTTGTTCTACCTGCTGGACGGGTTGTGGCCTGCGGCTCTGATGACGCTCTGTCTCGCTCTCATTACCAGAAGGATTATTTATGTGATGTTATCTTTTAGACACAGGGCTTTTTCTTTTGAGCTCACGTAGCTGACGAGACACCAAGGTTAACAGCACAAACATTCATTTTCTTTTTATGAAAGTAAGCTTAGAGGCATGGTAAGCAGTATTGGAAACACAAGGTGTGATTCATATCTTAATCAAGATGTTAGTGATTGAGAAGAAACAAAGGGATACCACATGATTTTCTTCTCTTAGATCATAGAAAGTTGATTTATTTACTCATGAAAACATCTGTTATAACTTCATTGTAGTAAACATCCCTAATGTTATCTCTCCATTGTGTTAAATTACTGCATTTGTTTGTCATTTGAATACGGCTAACCACAATATGGGAGCAGGTGCTGGCTGTGCACAGCGCTGTGTGTACAGAGTGCCGACACGTTGTTTCTCTGATTCATTCCCGACATCGCTGAGCCGCCTGTTATCAATCGTTTGCCCCGTGATCTTTATTTAACTTCCCATGCCCTTTGAATTTGTTGTGTGGTTCATTGTAAGCCCTACGAACGAGGGTTGTGTGGGTGGAGAAGGCAAACTGTACAAGATCTAACTCTCCTCTTCGTCTCCTTTCAGCTGAGCAGCATCAGCAAGGCCATCACCTCCGCTGAGACGCCTGTGAAGGAGAAACATGTTCGACGTATCCTCTTTTTTTTAAATAGTGGAGTTTTTCTGTTCTGTTTAGATCAGTATTGTGTGCTACTGCCGTTACATCACAACCTTTTATTTTTATTTTTTAAGTCAGTCATATACAAGACATTCCTAGCCTATAAGTGTCTATCTTTTCAGATTGATTTGGTAATTGATTACCTTAATAGAGTGAAATGTCAGCACAGTAGAGGCATTATCATTTGGGGAATGTTTTTCTAAAATGTGATGAATTTACTTATTGAACACACTGTTGGGGCAGCCTACAACAACAGGTAGCACAATTCAAAAGCCTTAACTAAGTGGACGCTACAGGGAGAAAAAGGCATTTTTATTGGATGTTGAGGTCAAAGGGATGGGAATGCTTACATTAGGAATGTGGTTACCATTAAGAATAATGTGTCCAACGAGGATAACGTAATGGATGCAGTATTACAAAAGCTTACCTGCCATTACTCATACGTTTTATTATGGAAACCTAGCCTGGCCTTTGTTTTCAATTAATTGAGACATGGCTGCAGTCAAAGTCAACTTTATTGACAATCTTTCAGTTTGTGTGTACAGACAGAGAGATCGAAATACCGTTTCCCACAATCCCGAATATAAAAAAAACAATTATATATAAAAATATGTATATCCTATATATACACAATCAACAGACACATTTATACATGTGCACACATTAAGATACAAAAACACAACAATCAATAAATAATACAAAATAACAGTCACTTCAATATCTTTGGGAATGTACATTAGTGCAAGATTGTCCATAGCAAAAAAGTGTCTGCTGCTGGATTTGAGTGTCTGAGTGTGTGGGGGTGTTAAAGTCCAGTGGGACATTGTGTGGGACATGGCCCGTGTTGTGTGTTAAATAAGTAGCCGTCCTGTGATAGTTTGTACTTCCTTAACCACACGCCAACAGGAATCATCCTGGGGACTTACAGGGAGAAGGGAGCCTACACCTTCTGGTCCTACGCCCTGGGCTTCCCCCTGGCCAGCAGCTCCATCCTCAGCTGGAAGTTCTGCAGCGTTCTGCACAAAGTCCTGCGAGACGGACACCGAAACGTACGACACCAAGTTCTCTTTTCTTACTGTATATTACCGTCTATTGCTCCAAGGAGTTGTGGAGTGATCAAAGACTGTTACAAAAGCATCAGTTCAACCTAGAGCTGAGAAAAATAATTGTGCAATTTGTGGGTGTGATCTAATCAAAAAGCAGTGAAACCCTGCATGATGTCACTATTTAATTAATATTGTCTTTTTCTTCACAATTTGTCATTTTTCATCAGTTTTTTTTTTAATCTAGTCTAAAGTGGTTTACTATTATTATCTCCAGATTCAGGGTTTGTTCTAAAAGCCTCACATTTATGCTCATCCTACAGGTTCTACAAGACTGCATGAGGCATCACAGTTCTTTAGTTGAAATCGGGAAACTATGGGTGAGTATTTACAGGTTTTAAAAATAACTTTAATACATTTGATATCCTTTCAAGCGAGAATCGATAGATTTTCTTTCCTATTTGTATTAATTGTGCTTAATCCTTGATTTCCAGAGCAACCTCCATGACAAATACGGACAGCTGGTGGCTCTGTATACCAAACTGCTCTGCACAAAAATGGAGTTTCATGCAAAGGTAAGAGTGTCCTCTGTCGCATGTCACACACCACGAGGTGTGCTAGGTGCACATGATGAAGGATTTTGCGTAATGTTAGGAAATTACACCTTGATTTAAACCTCTTAAAAAAATGTACCTCTGCAGCATTCAGAAATCCTACCGAACCTGGAGGCATCAGATGAACTCCTGGAGCGCATCGCGGGGACCGACGTTAATAATGTGTGAGTTACCGAATACTGCTAGAAGTATGTTTGGCATTTACTGCTCAATTCTACTCATTTTGTACAGCAGCTACATCTTAATATCTGCACAGCTTTCCACTTTTCACAACAATAATGCACATATTTTATTTAATTATATTATTCTGAGTATTTTGTCTACTATATAATGTATGTAGGTTTTTGTTATATCTATAAATAATTATTAAACCAAGGCAATTTCCTCGTTACCTGTTTCTGATTAGTCACAAGCACAGCCATTGGCATCCAAAGCACGTACAGAAACTAACGGACATGCCCTGCTGCTCTTTTCCCCACACAGGGTCTCATGGTCATTGTTTCCTAGTGGGCTTTCTCTGTGTTAACGAAGGTATCAACTTCTCTCCTGCAGGTTCCAGCTCACAGTGGAGGTGTTTGATTACTTGGACGCTGAGCTGAGGCTGGCCGAGACAGGTGAAAAAAAAGAAACCCCTCCTCCCACCTCCCCCCATCCTACTCTTCCAAGGATAAGAAACTTGAGCTAAAGTAGAAAGCTGCAACCCGCTGACATTATCTATTAATGTACAAGAGCCCTTTGAAGAACGGGTTATTGTGAGCGCCTTTTGTCCTCCCAGTTTTCAGTCTTTTTTTTATTGTAAAGTGATACAAATCAGGTGGTTCCATTTCCAACTCATGTGCTCCTGACTAAATGAGGTTTAACTGGTGAGGAAATGCCTTCAATTATGGGACATTAAGTTTGTTTCCTGCAGTGCTCTGCTCCTCCCAAGCCTGCAGAGTCACGTCTAAAAGAAAAAGGGTTTTCAGCTGCACCGTGAAAGAAGTGTACTCTTATAGGTTTCTCAGTCTCAGCACTGTGTTGGAGTAAGGCACCAAATCTCTTTAGTAATGTTCCCATGTTGCTGAAAGTGTGTGTTGCTTCCTCAGCAGTCAGCAAGCCACTCAAGTAACAAGAGAACACACAAGTGAAAACTCACTCTTCAACAGTTTCTGACTTAATGGAAGAGTTGCCCTTTCAGCAGAATTTACATAATTAACTAAATAACATCAGGAGAGGCTTTTTTTTAAATGTGTTATTATTTTATATAACTTTATTTTTACTCAATCAGTAGGGGTTTAATTTCATTCAACATTACACCAACAATCAAACATTAAATAATACCAAAACATGAACATACATAATATGATATATCAGGAATGTATAAAAAAAAAAAAAACATTAATCAAAGAACAACAAAGTGGTTGTCATTTAAATATGTTTGTATCCTTGCTGAACATAAACCCTCCCACCCATACGAAGGAGAGGCTTTTTAATCATCAAAAAAGGACTAGACAAAGTCATTATTTGTAGTCATATGTGTGCTGCATCTCAAAAAACTAAAAACGTTCACAACGGATTGTTTTGTCCGTGACTGTCAGAAGGGATACGTGTACTGAATGCTTCTGTCTCTGATCTCCCTCCCAGTGATCCGACAGCTCAACACATCCATCGCCATCTCCACCCTCACATCAGGCCAGTGTCGCCTGGCTCCTCTCATACAGGTCGTCCAGGACTGCAGTCACCTCTACCACTTCACCGTCAAGCTGCTCTTCAAGCTGCACGCCTGTAAGAACGGCTCCCTTCTAGCTTAAACATTACGGGATAAATGCTCAAAGTGTAATATAAGGCTACATTTTAAGATGATTGTTTTTTCATCTCGAAGCATAACATCTTTGTTCTTTGTTGTTGGTTTCAGGTCTCCCTGCAGACACCTTACAAGGACACCGTGAACGTTTCCATGACCAGTTCCACAGGTAGGTTAAACACGGCTTTCGGCTACAAGCGAAGAGATTGACTGTGAAAAGAATGACTCTCTCCCCGTTGATGGAAAGAAAGTGAGAAACATAATACTGCCTCGCCCAGCAATGACCCATGCAAATGTGCCCATCACTGCTTCCCCTCCCGCCCTACGTGGTGTGTCAGTTGGAGTTCCCAGGGTTTGAGGAGATGATTGAATTGAATTTATTTATTGAAAACAAGGAACAGTGTACATTAATCAACGTATTAAAAACATGTCCAAGTACTCGAATTAGCCAAAATGCTAGTTTTCACTGATAATGGTAATAGACATCCTAAAAGCAATAATAAAAATACCACGACATTGTTATACCATAAAATAAAAAAATACATATTTACAATAGATGACATCACTGAATACAGATAAGAGCAAGTCATGATAATAAATAAAATATTCACAATACGTACTCAATCATACGAACACCTACACCCACACATCAGTGCTGACACTGTTGATTATTAATGAGCCACTTTTTAATACTAATTGCACCAAAACTAATGGTGCAATTAGAGTCTGATATTTATCACAAATATATATTATCATTGATGCTCATTTGTCTCTTATTGAAATGAAACGGTATGCCACACTTAACCGTGGATTTTCCAGGGGTGCCAGTGACAAACAATTGGAAATTAGACACTTTCATATTTTTAAAGCCACCTTCTTAGCAATTCTATATTCAATATTTTTTTGTGTGCCACAATGGTGTACAGTTATTGAGTTAACATATTATCATTTTGGGGCTTTAACAAGCAGATATTGATATATGTGACCCGCTCTATCGAAATCAGTCGGAAGTCACAACGGCTCATTTAAAAATAAACGTGGATTTGCGTAAAAAACTAGTTTTTCAGGGTTCGGGTTTTTTTGTTTGATTTTAAATAAACAAAGTCTTGGCTTTCAGAATATATAACTTTTATTACCAAAATCACACGATAAATATGTTTTTGAAGCTTGCAAAGGGGAGATGACAGCTCTCACTCGCCACTCTGCTGTTCCGCAGCGCCGCCCCTAACCCCCTCCGCTGAAATTATGAATGTAAGGCGTATAGTAATCATAGATAACACGGCAGGGTCCGTTACAGTTTGTTTTCATCTGATTTCAATTAAACAAAGTCTTGGCTTTCAGAATATTAAACTTGTTTCGGCAAATTCAGATGATAAATAGAACTTTGAAGCTTTTAACGGCATAATTACAAGCGGAGAACGGAGTAACTTAACAGCAGGCATAACAACAGCCGGTGTTCCTCGTGAGTGTTTTCCCCGGGAAACAAACACAATACACACAAACACAAAAATACACACACACTCGCGAGCTTCCCCCAGACCATTAATCCAAACGAAAATATTTTCCCTCTGTACTACTTTGATCATTTGCTCAATCAGATCGATGGATTCCAGAGAAGAGGAAACTTTAAAGGCCTTCTTCTCAAAATGATGACTCGGTGACAGTCATTATATAATGTGACATATTTTGCTTAATATTTGGAGTACAAAAACAATCCTGATATCATTAGAAAGCTAGGAATCTCCTCTTTCCAACAGTGTATACAACTCAAAACGTGTCTTCGGGTCAATGCGACTGATTTCAATAGAGCAGGTCACATATTGACTGACATTATTATAATAATAATAATATTATCATATTGACTATCGGTTGTTTTAAAGATATGGCCATAGCCTCGGCCATATACTATACCATACTTTACATGAATATTTCACTAGATCAACCGCATTACCTGTCAATTTTAATCAAAACATATGAGCCATCTATATAAGTCCTAAGCTTATATTAACTTGTTGTCTTTTGCCCCACAGCCTTAAGACTTTCTTCAATAGAGCCAGAGACATGATTTACTTCAAGAGACTGATCCAGATCCCCAAGCTGCCTGATGTAAGAGTCTGAGACCTAAAACTGTTTCAGTCTGCTACCAACTGGAGAAATTAAATGATTGACATAGACAGCTAAGCTATGTTGAACCTTTCCATTACGTTCTTGTCATAGTTGACCAAATATATCAATCAAAATGTACACCTTTTTATCTGTCTCCTTTTCAGTCCCCTCCTAACTTCCTGCATGCAGCTTCCCTTGCCAAGCACGTGAAGCCAGTGGTGGTTATCCCTGATGAAGACTATCCAGAGCAACCTGACGACGATGATGACGAGCCCGAGCCGCTCATCGAGGTCAGCGACGTCTCGACATCCAGCATCCAGGCACAGCCACAGGTACGGCTCATAATCGCAGATGTATTTTCATACACAGATGCTCATACGCTAGTAAAATGACCATGCGAGAGCTTTCTTTCACTTATTCTTTCACTTTTTCTCAGCAACTGGACATTTTTGATCAGACGTTTGGACCCCCGAATGGAGGCTTCGATGACAGGTGAGCCTATGATTGTGTTTAATGGAATGTGATTGTAAATCTGACTTTTTGGTTTCAGTGTGCAGCACATCGTAACTCTGTGTTTTCCCTCTGGCAGGGATCTCCAGATTGAGAACATGAAGCGAGACCTGGAGCTGTTGAGAGCTGAACTAGAGAGAGTCAAACTGGAAGTAAGGACTGTTTGGACTGGATCACCTATTGCTTAGCTGTCAGTGTCTTGTATGTGCACAGAGGAGGCGTGACAGCAGAGGGCGTTATTATTTATGTGTGAAGGAATCTGGGTCATGTGTTGGGTGGAGGCAAATGCTGCTCCTGCCATGTGGAATGTGGCAAGTAGCCTCCGAACGAGAAAAAGGAGTCGAGTCTTTGACGTCACAAAAATGATTCCACCCTGCAACATTTTTTGCTTCCTATACTCATACTTCCTCTTTCTGCTGTGCCCCATGTTTTGGCACAAAAGGTAGACGTAAAGTAAAAACATCAACATATGGCATTTTTCTTGTATCATGAGATGTTAGGGTTTGTAAAAATGTGTAATGAAATCAATAGATTATTACTAAAGTACGGATGCCTCCTTGATCTCCTGTAGGCTCAGCGTTACATCACACAGCTGAAGTCCCAAATCAACAGTCTGGAGGCAGAGCTGGAAGAACAGCGTGCTCAGAAACAACATGCTTTTGTGGAAAATGAGCAACTGCGCATGGAGCTGGAGGCTACGCGCCGCCGGAACGCAGAACACGAGAGCACGCAGGTCGTCTTCATCGAAGCAGAACGTAAGTCAACACTATCTCTAACATACATGGAGGAAACGAGTGCACGAGATAACTGTCGTCTCCTTTTTGCTGTGCAGAAAGAGCCCAGGCCACCGAGCAGCGGTACAATAAGTTGAAGGAGAAGCACACGGAGCTGGTGTCCAGCCACGCTGAACTGCTGCGGAGGGTACAGACAGATTGCAGACAAGTTAAATGAAACGTTAGCAGTTGGTCGTGACACTAAATGCGTTAATGTGTTGACAGAGTGCAGACACTGTGAAGATGCTGTCAGCAACACAGCAGACACAGGACGAGGTGGAGAGGACCAAGCTGCAGCTGGCCTTTGAGGTTGATCGGATAAAACAGGAGGCCGACATGAAGGTTTGTGGGTTTTCTCTTGAAAGATTAAGACACCAAGGTGGCAGTGCTGTTAAAATGTATGCAAACACTGTTGTCATTGTAGCTGGAAGAGCAGAAGTTTGAAATGGAGAAGCTGAAGAGAGAGCTGGACGAGAAGATGGCAGAAATGATGCGCATCAAGGGGACTCTGCAGAGCAGCGAGACGGTGAGCTCTCAGCTCATTCACCACCTTGTAGTATTTAGAGATGTTCCATATTCAGAGGCTCAAGGCATGTTACACATATCAGGAATGTCCTTCCGACGCTCACGGCCATCTGCCTCTTCTGGCTTTCCTCATCGCTCTCTCTCTTTCTTTGCCAGACCTCGGAGCAAATGAGCAGCTCAATGACGGCTCTGCAGGCGGAGAAAGAGCGCCTGATGCGATCTGTGAGCGAGAGGGAGGCGGAGCTTTCGTCTCTGAAGCAGACGGCCACGCTGCAGCAGTCCTCCCTCCAGCAGGAGCGAGAGAGGAGCAGCAGGGAGATGGTCGAGCTGCAGGGCAAACTGCAGGAGAAGGTCAGTCGGCATCAAGGCATTCACTTTCATTCAGCACTGTTTTAGTGGGAGGCGTGTGGCGCAGTGGATAGAGCCTTGGTGTTGGGATCAGGGGAGCACAGGTTCAAACCCCACTGCAGTCAGCATGTCGTTGTGTCCCTGAGACACTTCACCCCAAACTGCTCCTGTGGGGATTGTCCACATGTTAGTCGCTTTGGATAAAAGCGTGTAACAAGTAATGTTTTCGGTGTCTTTAAAAAAAACATAGCTTGCAGGTTCATGATTTGAGTGATTTCTTAATCCCAGGTGTCACATTACAATCATAAGCAAATAAACGGAATATTCTGGGGGCATATTTGTTCAATTGCTATGTTAACATGAATTGCAATAATTAAACTTGAATCAAATCATTATTTATAAATTGTAATGACGTTCCGCTAAATAAGGATGTGGGTTTTATTTCCATGTCTATTTATAGGCATGCAGTTTAGAGTTTACAAAACAGGAAAGAAAAAACGAAGTTTCAAAGCTTTCAAGAAACCATGCTGTGAGAAATAATGGCGTCCAATATGGTCCATGTCACACACTCTACCATCCGATTAAAACATTTACCAAATATTCAAACCATAATAATCATAAAGTAAAATGGCTCTAAATCGTATTGTTAATAAAACTGCATTGTTGTTTCATGGGATCTATATATGTGTTTGTGCATGCAGTCGAGTCAGGAGGAGCAGCTGAAGCAGAGGCTGCTGGAGGAGCAGTTTGTTCTGCTGCAGGGCACCGTCAGCGAGGCGGAGGACATCATCCAAGATGCTGTCGCTAAACTGGATGATCCCCTTCATATACGCTGCACCAGCTCTCCAGGTCAGACCCCTGCTGTCATTACAGCAAACATCAGCTGATCAGATTAACATCAAAGTGAGAGATGTGTGTGAGAGAGAGTTAAATGAGTAAAGAGGACCATGACCCTAGCTGGTTGACCATAAGTATTTTTTCTAATCTGGAGACTCTATCTAAGCTTTTGTTCAATTCTCTCAATCCCCCGTTTGTCGTCTAAACACAGATTATCTGGTGAGTCGGGCGGAGGCCACGCTGGGCTCCGTGGACAAAGTGAAAAAGGGCCATGCAGATTATCTGAGTAACATGGGGGGTGAGTTTGCTCTCTCTCTGATTCATCATCATGTTGCTGACCTCGTGACAGATGTGTAAATGTGTCCGGCTGCCCCCTTACTGCATGCTCCTGTCTCCAGATGCTGGGGGGCTGCTGAGGGCGCTGACCCAGTTCTCCCACTTGGCTGCGGATACAATCATCAACGGCAGCGCCACTGCACACATGGCCCCCACCGACCATGCAGACCGTAAGGAATATCTGAAATACACTGTGGCGGCTTCCTAGAGGCCTTAAACAGACCCTCCTAACGCGTTATCCTTTAATTCATTTGTTTAACTCTCAGTTGTGATGACTTGTTTGGCTCCAAAGATGTGTCGATGTTGTGTGACTCGCGTTTAACCCAATTCAAATATTTTTCACACACACTCAACAGAGGCAATAGGGCCTTTCAGTCAAACAAATCAAAACAACTAACAACTGAGATCGTCTTTCTTTCTCTACGTTGTGTAGGATAATATAACTTAATGGTTAAAAACTGCATCAAGACGGCATCTTTGAGACGGGGTGCCCATCTCTGTGTTCCTTAAGAGGCTGATGGGAAATGTAGTCTTTCATAGTCTCCACTACATAGGTCACGATTAGGTGGCAATATTTGGCCTTTTCCACAAAACAAATCACTGGCTCTTACATTAACCTTTGGCATCACACCAGTTGTGATTGTAGTAATCAAAAACTTAACTTTGAATTCCTCACGCTGCAATAAAGAAGTGAGTTTTAAGTCACTGTGAAAAAAGGAAGGTATTTTTATAGTTGATCACTTTTGCTCTTTTATTCCCTACAGGGCTGACGGAGAACTGCAGAGGCTGTGCCACTGAGAGTCTGCAGTTCTTCAAGGATCTGAAGACAAAGACCACCCTCCAGAGGGCAGACCCTGCCGCTATTCGTGTCATCGTTCAGAAGATCCTGAACCTGGGCCAGGTGAGAGCAGAGCTGCAACCATCAGTCTGCTAATCTATTATTCTTTCATCTACAAATGAAATGGACAACTATTCGTTTTTTAATAATACTAATTCATTAGAGGACATTTTTCATGAAAAAGATGTAACAATGAAATCAGCTTCCAGCCTTTCATATTTTCCTTTCTTCCTATATTTTATTTAATTAAGATGAATGTCAATTTAAACAGATATATATCAGCTTGGACTTTAAGACACTGGGATGACCCTTTTTTCGCTGTTTTATAACATTTCCAAACAAATGGATTAACTTATCAATTAATCCGCAGGTTTAGAAATATTGAAAAGGATTTTTAGTTGCAGCCGATGAAATCTTTATTCCTTCATCGAGACCTTTTAACATTTGCTTTCCATTTTCCCCAGATATCTTTTTAGTCCTTCTCAATACAGTTAACTTCTTTATCACTGCTAATAACTTCCCCTCTTGTTGTACTTAGGAGCTGCGACCAAAAGGCATGGATGTTCGTCAGGATGAGCTCGGAGATCTGGTCGATAAGGAAATGGCTGCAACCTCTGCTGCTATTGAGGAGGCCGTCCGCAGGATTGATGTGAGTGTTATAAACTTTAAGATTTTCTGAAAAGATCTGCGATACATCAAGCTGTAATATTGTGCAGTGTCGGCTGTAACTCAATGTCAATTCATGGTTCTGTTTTTAGGAAATGATGAACCAGGCTCGAAAGGACACATCAGGAGTTAAACTGGAAGTCAACGAAAGGTTTGCTCATTTCCAAATAATAAATAAAGACATCCAATGCCTCGTGTTATTTGGACTTACTTAATTGAAGGGTATATTTAGTTGTAACCTTATTTCTTGCAGGTTTTTTTTATTTGTATCCAATTCCCAGTTGGGTATATTTTGATTGTTATTCTTCTTCTTCCAATTTAACAGATTAAAGCAGCGCACCAGAAGTGTTTTGAATGCTATCACATTATGCATATTAGATGAAAAATTAGAATAGATATATCGGTATAAACATCATTAAGGCAGTAATGGGACACAATAGACCCCCTTGTATTACTGTGTGATCTTCTTTGTTGCTTGTTTTTAATTATGCTCTGTAAGGTGTCCTTGAGAGCTTTGAAAGGCGCCCATAAATAAAATGCATTATTATTATTATACATTTATTCTAACTTTACTATTTCACTCTTCTACAGAATCCTCAACAGCTGCACCGACCTGATGAAGGTACTGTAGTTTGATGTGTTTCCACTAACATACTGCCATGTTTGACCCTGCATGTGTCCTGTTTGTAATAAACATGGTTTAATCCTCTATAGGCCATCCGCTTGCTGGTCATAGCCTCTACAGACCTGCAGAAGGAGATTGCCGAGGGTGGGAGGGTGAGTCACACTCTTTCTCATTTTAAACACAAAATTGACAGCTTGCTTTTGTTTGAGTTTAACAGCTTTTGTTTCTGAGATCTTCATCTTTATTCAGACCAAACTTACAGTAGTTTTGTTTTGCTTGTTCAGGGCGCAGCCAGCCTGAAGGAGTTCTACGCCAGAAACTCTCGCTGGACGGAGGGACTGATCTCTGCTGCCAAGGCGGTGGGGTGGGGAGCCACAGAGATGGTGTAAGTCATACAGGACCTCATCTTGTATTCTTTCATTTTAATACCTGAACATGTACTTCTAATACAAATTTAGTTTTGCAAAGTTCATGTGTCTTTATGACAAAAAGATTATTGCAATTGCCAATTTTAGGTTGCATCTAGGATTTTCACAATACCAGTTTTTTAGTACATGACCTTAGTGGTCAAAAGAGTTCCCAATAGTAACTTACTTGTATTACCTATAAAATATTTGGAAAAAAGCTATATACTGTATCTTTGAGTGTCATACTTGTGTGAGAGAGTTTGTAACAATAACTGTTCAAAAGAGAGTAAAACAAAAAACAGTTTAATAAAGAATAGTGAAAAGTCACGCAGATGAATTGATTAACAAAAAATCAACAAGGCAATGATTGAAGGGTAGCTCGACTTGACTATCATGTGTGTATTTATAAAATGATATACGGTTATTTATTCATTAAAATATCATCTTCATCTTCTATGCCAGTATATCACGACATTAACATCTTAATAACATTGTCCCCTGCCTCCTCACAGGGTGTCTGCAGATAAGGTGGTGTTGCACACGGGCAAATATGAAGAGTTGATAGTCTGCTCGCACGAGATCGCTGCCAGCACTGCACAGCTGGTCGCTGCCTCGAAGGTAACGGGCTCATTTCCAAGAGAAATTGTGATATTTATTTACATTGTGTAATGAGGCTGTTGGTTTAGTGTCTGACCTTTGACCCTGCTCTCTGTACACTCAGGTTAAGGCAGGCCGCGGCAGTACGAGGCTGTCGGCCCTGCAGCAGGCCTCCCGCCATGTGAACGAGATGGCAGCTAACGTGGTGGGCTCAACAAGGACGGGCCAGGAGCACCTGGAGGAGAAAGGTGAGGACAATTAGATCTGTGAACTAGACGGGTGTAGTATTGCATTCAAAATGTTCCCCAAGTAAAAGAACAAAAGCATTAACATCAAAATATACTTTAATACAAATACTTATTCAGCTTGACAGCCCATTTCAGAATAATATACAGGACATATTGGGTTATGATTGTTGATGTCTATGCATTCATTATGTGTTCACCACTTGCAGCTGGTAAAGGTGGAGTTCATTTTTCCTGCCATGTAGCTTGTGAATTTCACCCAGGGATCTATACAATTAAAAAAAAATACATGATTTTTGTTTTATTCATCTTAATCTGAATCTGTTGACTCTTAAATGTAGGGGAGTAGACCACTGTAGTCTCTGAAGGGCATCTATCTAATAAAACCACTTTTCCTGTGCAGAAACCATGGACTTCTCTGGGATGTCTCTCATCAAGTTGAGGAAAGAAGAAATGGAGTCACAGGTAAGTCATTGGACTTCAGGGGTTTAAAGAGTAGCTGCAAAAAGCTGCAAGTGTATCTGAGCCTTGATTTTGAAACTGTATAGTTTAGATACTGAAAACGTTCAGTCTGCATATATGTTAATAATAAACTTTAATTAAACACACGTCGTGTCATATTCCTGTTACCAATATTTTAATATTGAGCTCAGAAGGATACATTTTAGAAGTGAGTGTGTTTCATTGTCAGTTGCAAAGCTGATCTTAACCTGAGGAATACCAATTGATATTGATTTATCAAGCCATAAATAAAAGAAAATGAAAACACAGTCAAACACTGAAATAATCCTGTAATACCTTGCTATGAACGAGTCGTTAGATCTCAGGTAAGAGCAACTCATTTGACATGGTGGGGTCTGTTTATTTCCCGCCCCTCAGGTCAAAGTGCTGGAGCTGGAAAGTCAGTTGGAGAACGAGCGTCTGCGTCTGGGCGAGCTGAGGAAGAAGCATTACGACGTGGTCGGAGTTCCTTCAGAGCCGGTTTCTGAGGGGAACGGAGAGACCTCCTCGATGGCCTATCCTGCCAACATGTCACCAAAACCCAACAAGCCGGCGCTTTTCAAGAAGCCTGCTTTGGCCCAGAAACCCAACCTCCTACCCAAATCCATGGTGAGGGCTGTGGAGAAAATGCAGTGGTAGATGAGGAAATGGGATACACTTTGATAAACAGGAGTAATCTAGGCACTCCAAAAATAAGTACTAATAATAATACATTCTATTTAAGCGCTTTATCAGGTGCTCAAAAACGCTTTACAGAGGTAAAAAAACAAGATAAGATAAAAAGTCTAAAAAATTGAGCTATAATACCACATTTATTACAAGAACACAACATCAATCACACATTAAAAGTTAGTCTAAAAAGGTGAGTTTTGGTCAGTTTCTTTGAAAGTGGAGAGCAAACATTGTGACTATTCAAAAACCTTTAGTTGTAGTGTCTTAATCATGAAAAAGTCAATAAGCCAAGCACTGACGAAGACCCACAGTATTCAAAACATGTTGGCTTTATTAGGATTTACCCACAAAATGAAAGGTTATGTAATATCCTTCCACCTGACAGATCATCTACGATTGAGTTTACATAGCTATCTGTCTTTCATTAGAAACAGTGGGTGTTTCTCAATGTCGAGGAAGGCTGCTCCAGAGCCAATATTTCAAGCATACTACGTAATCGAGTGCCGCCGAAGGACTGTTCCAATGTCCTGCATACTTGGAATTCTACCGAGGCCGGCGTACTTCGTAGCGAGAAATTTCGAGGCTGCACATGTGTAGACTCCGCGGGCTTAAAATCCCCACAATGCTTTGCGCACGGACCAATTTCCAAATCTTTGGCAGAAATAACGCTCCATTTAACGCACACCTGCAGTTAGCCTGTTCCACAATTCTTTGTTTTCCAAGGCTAGGAAGGATTCTTGCCTCGCTTCTGAAGCAAGTGACTCGGAAGACATGTGCTACCAAGCAAGCGTCCTCGACATTTAGAAACACCCCCTGTGTCGGTATACATGTTTTTAATCTGTCTCTTTTCTTCTGTATGTTTGCAGTTCAAGTAATGCCGGAGCAGAAAAGGAACATTCTCCACTACTGGATGGTTGGATTGCCCAGATGAAGGTCCTCTTGTTGTGAACATACTGTTACTTTTAAGTTGCATGCTGACAATCCTCTGCATCTCACGGTTTTCTCCTTCCTTTATTCATTTGTTTTCCGCCAAAATGGCCCAATGGTGTTTGACCCATGATGCCTGTTAGGAATATGCTGTGTTTCCCCCTGCCCCCTTTGCTCTTTTCCTCTTTTAGAGAATTGATATATGCCATGCAGGCAAAAACCTTTTTTCTTTAAGTATTTGGCATTAATAACAAAACTGTTTCATATTAAAAATGTTAGGCTGTGTCAAAGTATTTCTTTTAGCAGATGATGGTACTGCTGCTGCTTTTAGAATAAAAACCTTTATTTAAAAAATCACAAATTGACAGAATAAGTTCCTCCTGCTTTGGACAACCTTTTTGCACAATATTGTTAATGTTTATTAAAAAGCACATCTAATTTCTCTTTATTTACACTGTATGTTATTTATGCTGTGGTGGGCTGTAAAGGACACTTGGGAATCACATTGTGTGATCTTGCTTCTTGCGTCTATGTTGCTGCAAAAGTTATAAATACCTCTGGGTTTGCCTTCACACTTACTTTTATGTGCAAAAAAGCTTTTTATCGCAACAGTTCAAGATGTAATCTGAGGCCTTGGAATGTACTGTAAAAATGAATGATTGAATCAAAGCTGTCTGACATACAGTCTGTACAGTAGTCTGCCACATGCACCATGTTTCATTTAACTTTAATAATCTACACTCACCTCTTGAATGTCCCTTTATTACAGGAGTACCTGGATACTATGCTAAAGCATTAAGAAAGACTTCATGCTTGCACACAAATATTGGATGTAGGCGTCCTTGATATTCAAACGCTTGTTTTAGGCTAAATGAAGATGTAGGGTTAGTTTATGTACAATATAAAGTTGTCTTTGCCTCCGGGAGCTTTTCATACAGGGTCTTAAATGCATCTTTTATGTTCTGTCCTTTCCTCTGTACGAAATGTCTTTATACACTCAGATCTATTAATATATTTTAGTAAAGATAATAGTGATTTCTCCTTGTAAGAAGTGTAAATGTCAAACAAATGAACAATAAATGTTTGATTTTAATGTCCCATTGTGTTTCCTTGTGTAACCTTTTTTTCCAAGTTGCATGTGTGCAAAGATTTGAGCAACATCACAACATGTAATCACACACAAAGCACAAGAAAATAAAGAAATATTGATGGGTTTCTCCTGTTCTTTTTCAACAATATTAAACAGGGTTTATGCTATTATCTCTAAAATTAAATAAAACTAATTTGTTAGGTTGCTACAATTAACCAAATTCACTTATGTTAATACATACATTATATATAACGTTATAATTGTATCTAAATGTGTTGTATCTATTGCTTTATTATAGGCTGCTTGTAGGCCCGGGTTGTGTTGGGTGTATTTTAAAATTGTAATGGTGTGCATAAAAGGTAATGCACCATTATTACTGACATGCGCACAACGAGTCAACGTGGAGGCACAGGTGTTGCATTCATGAGCCATTGTAAATAGGATAACTATACTATAACGCAACTTCTCAAACTCCTACCGATATGACATTTGCGGATTAGGACTATACAGTAACAGTACCAATATATAGATTATAATGGCAATTTGCTTAATGAGTATTTTTTTGTTGATACAAGTATATTTAGATGCCAATACTTTTGTACTTTTACTTGAGTAACAACAATACTCTGGTTCTTCTACTTTTACTTAAGTACAAGATCTGAGTACTTCTCCAACCTGTCTATCATCTACTTTAGCCAAATCTGCAAACTAAGGAAGATATAAAATACATTTAGTGGAGTAAAAGTACACTATTTACCTCTGAATTGTAGTGGGGTAGAAGTACTAAGTAGCAGAAAATGGGATTACTCAAGTAAAGTATAAATACCTCAACATTGTAGTTAAGTACAGTACTTGAGTAAATCTACTTAGTTACTTTATACCGCTGACTTTAGTACATCTAGCATTTTTGCCGTTTCGCTTCTGACATGTACGAGCTGTCGTGGAGACATTGAATGCAGCGTCAAAAATTCTGCAGCTGCGGACCTTGGCAAAGTTTAAACTGTCAACAAACTGACACAAGTTTTACCGAGTTCAAACAGGCCTCGGCTAGCTTGAGTTTTTCTACACAAAATGTGAGCTTTCTGTGAGTGTCGTAAGAAGAAGACCGATATGTTTAATGTCTGTTCTTAAAACAGAGGACACTCATGGAGACCTGCGGGATAATGTCAGCGCTGGACCGACCCGCGGCGGAGCTGACGGTCATGGATGTGTACGACATAGCGGCGGTGCTGGGACAGGAGTTTGAGCGGATCATCGACAGGTTCGGCTGCGAGTCTCTGGTCGGGCTGGTGCCCAAAGTGGTCCGGGTCCTGGAACTGCTGGAGGCCCAGGTGAGCAGCGGTGCGGCCGGGCAGGAGGCCGAGGAGCTGCGCGGGGAGCTGGACCGACTGAGGAGGGCGAGGAGTGACAGGTCCGAGCAGGAGAGGAAGCAGCAGAAGGTCCGTGCGTGTTTACCTGTCTGTTTAACTGTGTATTTACCTGTTTGTTAACCTGTCTGTTTACCCGTTTGTTTACCTCTCTGTTTACCTCGGTGTTTACCTGTGTGTTAACCTTTCTGTTTACCTGTTTGTTTATCTGTCTGTTTACCTCGGTTGACCTGTGTTTTAACCTTTCTTTGCACGATAATATCCTGCATTATATTTGTTACTGGAAATGTGTATTTGCACATGTATATATATTTGGTATCTTTTCACTTTTTTATGCTATTTTATTTCTATTTTTATTTCTGAAATATATTAGACTGTTTATTTCTGTGTCCTATCCATCTATCTATCTATCTGTCAGTCTATCTATCTATCTATTTATCTGTCTGTCTATCTATCTATCTATCTATCTATCTGTCTGTCGGTCTACCTGTCTGTCTACCTGTCTGTCTACCTGTCTGTGTGCCCCTGTGAGCTTTTGTGTTGGGACCTTTCTCGGTAGAGCACATACTGTATGCGATCATACAGGGTTTGACATTTCAAAAGCTTTTTGTCTGACCAGCAGTCCAAAAATATTAGGCTAGCACTTCAGCTCACTAACTAAATATACTCTCGCAATAGCATTTGATTTAAGTGGGTCAAATTTGAGTTCAAAATTAACAGTTTGATTTGCATTTTTACTATCATGGGCATTATTTATAATTATAAGGAACATGGAAAAGTAATTTTCCTTAAAAGACCAACTCAAATAGTGTGGAAATTAAAATGTATCATGTAAACTGTGACGGTTTGTAAAAATGTATTTACAATATTTTGCATTTCCAATTTTGCATATTGTGACATAATGCACATGCTAAGAAAAGTAATATTGCATTATGGAATGTTCTCTTTGAATAATGCAAACTATCTCAACGGGAATTGAACATGCTATTGTTAGATTACAATTTCACTTTACATTTTCTTTACTTGTTCTGCCCAGGAGTTGGAGCAGGTGGAGGACGTTTGGAGAGGAGAGGTCCAGGACCTGCTCTCTCAGATCAGACAGCTGCAGGCGGAGAACAAGAGGCTGTTAGTGAGCCTCTCTCTCAAAGACTGCCCCCCCGCAGAGGAAGAACTGCAGAAACAGGACGGTGGGTCGTCTGTGGCAACAGCTCTCATCCTTAGGTTCAACTCATGGGTTCTGGGAGGTTTCAAGAGGATTTATGGGATTATACGTGTTTTCCACTTTCTGGTGGAATAATTTAATTGAATGTTTTATTTCCAAATTATATAAATACCCAGATTGGTATCAATACCAATATTTTAAATCTTTACCTGACCAATCCAAAGCAAATACCTTTTTAAAAAAATGTGTTGTGCTATCAGCAACCTCTCAAATAAGGAGATTTTCTTCCTTGTTTTTATATTAAATTAAACTAAATACATTTAAAGATATCATCTTGGACTTTGAGTAGGTATAAAATACATTTGTCTTTATTTGATCAGCATTATATAAAAAGAAAACAAATGTCTGATTAGTCAATACATTTATAAATTAGTGTTGGTTGGAGCCCTACCGATAGACACCTTGAGTGGACAAATCAGTAACAGGATTTTTTCCCCCTGTATGCTAATGATCCTACGTACTAATACTTGTTTCTAGGGCATCTTGAAACAGTTATTAACACATCGATCTGAGAAATGTACCAATGCCATTGAACTGGTGTGTTTGAGGTCTTGCTGTTCACATTGAGCTGTACAGTATCTTGTGATGATACAAAATGAGTTCGGTCTTGGCTGAGAGTTCCAGCTCTGATCTGATTTATATACCAGAGTATGACCTCACTGCAGATTTGGGTTCTGCTGATTAACCATCTGCTGTATATTGCACATATTTAGTGTAGTCACATGGGGGCGTACAGTACATGTTGCATGCTTGCGTGTGAAAAGGAAGCTTTGAAGCGAGGCAGTCTGCAGCTTGTAAAGGAGACTATTTTTGTGTGAGACTTTCATGGTGGCTGCAGCTTTACTTACTGTCAGGGCCACAGAGTACACACACACACACACACACACACACACACACACACACACACACACACACACACACGCTGCTTATAAACACGCACTGAACGGGTGATGCATGATATTATTACTCTGCTCACTCACACATTATTAGAATGGAAATGCAATCATGGAGTGACAGATGCTTTAATATAATAATCTCCTGCTAGATTTGCCTCATTTTGGTACAGACAATTAACTTGCAGAGACTTGAAAGTTAAAGACTTGAAGAATTTGTAATGTCCTGGAAGGTAATGCAATTCCAACAAGGTTCCCTTCTGAAACTCTTATTGATGTAATGTTTGGATACAGATTTGAGGGTTGCCTGCCAAATGCATTGCACTCCGAAATCATTCTCATTGAATATGAACTGAATTATTGAATGTATTCAAAGGGTTGTTTTTTTGGCACAACTGAAAATCATATGGCGAATTGAATGGTAAGAAATGTCTAGTAAATGAATAAACATGAATGAATCAACCTGTGAGATTGCATTGATGTTGCATGTGTGAACTTATGTTATGATATCCACAGGAATGTCAGAGAAGGAGAGGCAGGTGATGAATAAGCTGAAGGACTCGGTGGATAAGCAGAGGGATGAACTCCGGGCTAAAGACCACGAGCTGACACTAAAGAACGAGGATGTGGAGGCGGTGAGGATATAAAAACACATGCAGTATATAAACCGGCACAAACATTCTGCATTAGTTTACAGTTGAAACGCAGTATTTGAAGTCAGATAATATGCTTTTTGAAACTACAGCTCCAGACGCAGCAGCACCGGCTCATAAGAACCAACCAGGACCTCCGTCACAGGATCGGGGTGAGGGAGGCTCAAGGTAAGGCTCTGATCCAGCAGAGGGCCAGGCTGGAGACTGAGGCCCAGACACGGCAGCAGGAGCTGGGGGCGCTGCAGCTGGAGGTCAGCCGGCTGAGGAAGGAGCTCCAGGGATGGGAACTGGAGAGAGAGATACCGGATATTAAAGAAACCTCTCTGACAATATCTGAGTCGTCGCCACCTGAACCTCCACTGATTACGGTGAGACTCATCTTCAGCAGGCTGTAAACCAGGGGTGTCTAATTCATTTGAGTTCAGGGGCCACACACAGTGATCTCAAGTGGGCTGGACCAGTAAAATCATAGCATAAAGACAACTCCAAATTGTTCACTTTGTTTTACTGCAAAAAACTAATTTAATTAACTGTCTTTTTACAAATGTAATTACTTTACATTCATTTCCACATCTGCGTATTAACCCTGACCTCCTGCACTGACACAACACCCTAAAACTAATGTTGGAACTATTAAGGAAGAAGGTTAAGTTTCCCCCTGCCTTGTAAATATATACATACAAAATACATAAAAGTTGTGAAAATTGCAGTTAATATCTTCGCTGTAATTTGTACACTTTGCTGAGCCGTATGTTTGACACACCTGCTCTAAACAATTGCACTTGAATGGCACTCACAGACCTCTGCCAAGGCCAAAGGTGCATTCAAGTGCTCCTTGGATGTTCCCATTTCCCGATTTTGAGAAGTTTTTAAGTAGATTTTTTTGAATTATATTATTCATAGGCAATATTCACTTTGATTGCCATATTTCTGAGGAATAAGAAAGCAACTTTACAGGTCACCAGTTGGGAACTTATTTTTCCAATTATTCCTACAGCACAAGGCGTAGAGCGTCGTATGTAATGGTGTTTCGGTGAATATTGATTGTTTACTGTGTACCGGAATTAGTTTTCGGTCAACTCATCGTGAACTTTACGAAACCGAGATACTTTGGACTACATGAATATCAAATTACGAAAGAAGTTCAAACATAAAAGAACCAACTTACGTGAATGACATTCACCGAAACCTATTTTCGCAGTCCGATTTTACGTTAGCTACATTAACATAAATACAATTGTACCGCTCTATACCGTAAACC
>NW_011367249.1:207173-228694 GCF_000735185.1 Notothenia coriiceps | reverse complement strand
ACTACACACATCATATACAAACTATATATACCAACTACCACTCATCATTCATAAACAACTAACACACATCATTATACACGACACCACATCATAATACAACTACAACATTATATACACACATCATATAAAACTACCACACCAATCATAACACACCACACATCATAACCAACTACAACACATATTATACCACCACATCCTCATATAAAATACACACTCTAAATAACTACAAATACATCATAAAATTACTATAAACTACAAACACATCATATATTACTAGTAGCCATATCAATAAGCTACACATCTAAATACTATACTTATTACTACGGCTTAGGTTTGATACTCGGATTCTGATTGGTCAATCAAACACGGGTACACGTTGACCAGAACCGCCTGCAAGCAACTTATGAACCGTTGTTTTAAGACCGCTCACATCTGCCGAAGAAGAGAAATATAATAAGGAACCGTTCGAGAGGAATTTAGAGAACGAAACGATGGGAGGATAACTCCAACTAAGCACTGTCACTGGGTAAAACCACTTTTTTCTACTCTCCTGTACACAGGACCGGGTTATATGCAGAGGCACCCACTATTAAGACCGTATGTTACAATAATGCACAAAGCATTCGTCCTCTGTGTAGGGATCTGTTGTGTCTTTAGGCTTTAACAAAACATTTGGAAACAAATGTTGGATTATGTATTCTCATGCATTATCTTTTGGGTTCCAGTCGTACTCCTGATATTGGTCGCCCAACCATAACCATATGTTGGGCGGGGGACACTGTATCAGTCTTAAACCCTCAGCTTGAGAGAAATGGTGGATGTTGTCTGCCAGGAGTTGGAGGTGTCACTACTTCTGTATACTAAAAAGCCAAAGGGGGATCAGACAGGCCTGGAGACGGGACACACCTCGGGCTTCACCCCTGCTAGGACGCATGCGGGACGTCCTGCAGGAGAAGAATAACTCAAAGGCCCAAGTGTTCATACTGCAGAAGAGGGTGGCTTAATTGGTAGACTAGAAGGTATGATCCTTAGATAAAGACTGATCTTAGCTGTACATTCCACTCAGTGCAAAAGGATTAAACAGGATCCTACCTCTTCCCAACAGCTCGCGCAGTGAGAGTTACAGAGGATTGACGTCAGGCCCATGAGTGTCGCTCCATCCCTCCTTCCACCGTCGGCCACTTCAACTGATCAGTTGTTTATATCTTTTGTGAAATTAGACGCCTGTGGTGAGCTCATGAATCCGACTTGACTGTGTACACCTTTTTTATAATTCACCAAAGTGTACAAGTGTGTCAAGAATGAACGTCCCCCGCCTGCTCTCTCGCCTTCCTCTGAAGGACTTTCCCGTGTATATTTTCAGCATAGTATCCTAACAGATGTTATCGAGAGAGGAGCATTAACAAGTGAAAGGACCACGTCTGGGATTGGGACAGGGTGTAATTTGCAAGAAACAACATTCAAAGTTCCAGGTCTTCTCCGTCCACCGCTGTGACATCACCAGACGTTCCACAACCACAGTTCAAAGTTAAGCTGCTTGACAATTCCCGATGGAAGCAAACCCCAGATTCAATTTTCTGTGGCATCTCTGCATGTCTTGTAATGCCCAGAAACTCGCTCCCAAACAGAGCGAAAATTAAAAAGAGTGAAAAGGCCGAGGAAAACAACCACACAATTGGCATATTGACAAATGGCATTACTCTTATTATAACAAGCCTACTTACACTCGCTTTTGAAGAGAGATTTATATACTAGATTTCTTCGCCCTTTCTTTTCTGATTCACTGATCGACGCGTCAGGTCACAGTAGATGTTATAATATCGAGAATAGCTCATCAATATAAGGATATAATAATGTCCTACCAATACTCCTCTACAAATTATAGGTACTAAAAATAATTACAGATTATGCTTCATCAAGGCATAAAAGAAGTGGACGGATGATCCAAAGAGTTGCATTCCCCAGTGTGTTTTTGTCTTGACTAGCAAACTCAAATAGCTAGTGAATAATACAGAACTCACCAAGCAGCCATATACCAAATAACAATGCTGGAGGCAAGGAATACAACAAATCTTGAATTATGGTTTATAGGTACAGTAACCACATAGGTTATATTACAATTTAGACGGATGGTGGTTTAGCAAACATGTGTTAGGACGTTGACATGCAAAGGATATCTTTTTTATATTTTTAAATCCATTGTTCTGGATCTCAAAAGCTCAATGGGTGTAGGAAGGTTCATCCAGCGACCTGTTTTGCTGGCTTGGCATAAAAGGGTTAATATTCGTTAATTTGGAACACATGACCTCCTTTATGAAGAAACATTGGAGAAAGCTAATTTGGTGGCAGCAGCAGAGCGAGTGGGAGTGTGTCTGTGGAGGAGGTCAGTCAGGTAGGATGGGGCCAGGCTATGGAGGGCTTTGTACATCATTAGGAGGATTTTGTACTGAATTCTCTGGGGGATGGGGAGCCAGTGGAGCTTGATGAGGACGGGGGTGATGTGTTCATGGATTCGGGTGTGGGTGAGTAGACGGGCGGCGGGGTTCTGGATGTATTGAAGTTTGTTGAGGATTTTATTAATCTAAATCTAGACTAAATGTCCCTCCTGCCAGGATCTTCACTGCCATAATGCCGATGGTGGCAGCCGGTTTGATTGCAGAGGACCCGACATCGCTGCCAATCAGAAGACTTTACTTTGTATGACCTCAGATTAAATCGTATTGTGCTCATACTTTTTCTCACATCGCGCAAATGCCGGTGTTTCTCTCAACAAAGTGTGTCAGTAGACATAAAACTGCATGAATGACCGAGGTCAACAATAACATTGTGTAGCATTTAAGTGGTAAGAGCTTTAAATCAACCTATGTACTACTTAATATGTAAGATAACTGGCAATACCTGGACATTATTATGTTGATTTATGACCTCTCAGGATTTTATAGCTTCATAAAAAGTCTCTAACTGCCAATGTGTCACTTTATATTTTACAAGAAAAAAATCATGTGCCTAATTTGGTGTTACTTTGCACATGCTGCTGTAATGTCAACACGTTTTCATTACAATGCTTTTTCCAAATAGAGAAAAAGGGGTCAATGCGTTCTCCAAAAACTTTAAACTGACAAGGAACACTTCTGTTATTTATGTTTAAGTGATGTTAAGATGAATCTGATTATATAGCAAATGATTGTTAAAGTATGATCATCAGAGACTGTTTTAGATAATGTACTTAGGCCCATAATTGATGAAAAAAAGGTACTGCAGAGAGGCACCTCACCCTGCGTTCCTTATCCAACAATAATTGTGAGTAATATAAAATATTCTTTAACAACCGATGTGATCTGGGTTGCACCTGAGAAATAATGCTTGTTCAGAATAAAGTCATATTTTTATTTTTCATCTTTTGAATGTTGTTATTGGGATACGATACAATGTCTCAGACTACTGGTTTATATAAATAACTATAGCGAATATACAAAGAATAGAGACGGAAAATGCATTCCAAAATTAACAGTTGTTGGTGAGTACTATCTTATGGATAAATATAGGTAGGGTTCCCATTCATTTCCTATAGAGGTTATTTTTGAAAGGGAACATCATAGGTGTTACAAAGTTGACTAAACCACTCAAAATGTTATAAAAGTGGTCAGCACTTGTATATGTTCAGATGCCTACTGTGGAGGACATCATAAGGCCTTGAGGCAAATGTAAAACGTCATATTTATGATTGATGGAAGTAGTAAACCAAACACGACAGGAGGGTTAAGTAAAAGTCACTTAAAATTGTACTTGAGTGTTTGATTAAATATAATTTTCCATTTAATAATACTAAATATAGTATACTATACAGCACAATATATAAATAGGATCAACATAGATACAACGGAAATGATAAGCAGTGTAAGTGGGTAATTGAGAGAAAGAAGAAGGCTGCAACAACATTTTTAAATCACGTGCTTTCTCACCTGATACAGAGACACGTCAAAAACAAAGAGCTCTCACTCACACCGTCTACACATTACCTACATTTCATTAACTTGGAAAAGACGACCATAGTTTACGAAACGCCAGTGTTGAGGAGGGAGTCCTCTTGAGTTGATATACGATCTTTGTACTCACCTGTCGCTAGGATACTTTGCCCTCCTCTGCCGCCACGCCATTGGTGGACGAGTGATGGGGGAAGTGCTGCTGTAAGTTAGTTACCTTCTGCCAGTAAAACTGTACAACCGAAGACAAACAGAAAGAAGAAAACTAAATTTTTAGAGCATTGTAGGGAAACAGTGCGGGAAAAAATCACTTTATTCTGACATTCAAACATTTTTCCACCATGGAGTTTGGTGAAGAGTCGTCGCCTGCTCTGGCTTTCGATAAGGACGCGTTTGAGCTGACGGTGGAGGATGTGTATGATATTTCATATGTAATCGGTCGAGATTTGTTAAAAATCCGCAGCAAAGGCGAAGAAGTGTCGGACTTACAGTTCAGGATAGTCCGCGTGTTGGAAATGTTTGAAACTTTAGTGAATAAGTACAACTTGTCTCTGGAGGAGCTGAAAATGGAGCGAGACAACCTGAAGAGTGAACTGGACCGGATCCTGCAGGAGAGATCATCTGGACAGGGGACGGTGAGTAACTATAATAATAACAAGGTATTTACTTTTAGTTTATTCCCCTCATGGCAATCATTATAAAACATGGACACTTTACGCCGTTTTTGCAGCACATGATGGAAAGTACCAGGGAGGAGAACATCTTATTTTACTTGCCCCTTATTAAAGAATAAATACAAATAATAATCGATAGTCTGTCAATCACAGCAGTTTACAAACACTTACAGTAAGATTTAAAACAATCCTAAGTTAACACAACAATCTACCATAAGCAAAACAGGTTACCTAACATCTTCATACGGTCTCATTATTCTTTATACATTTAATCAAACCTAAAGTTGTTCATACAGCCCTTTAAATCATTTGGTAAATAATTCCACAGTTTAACACAAACTACAGATTTACAGATCTGCTTTAAAGTGGTCATATATTTACTTATCATTTACTGTTGTAACTGATGATAATAAGCTTTATTTGTATAGCATGTTACACACATCAGGTGCAGCTCAAAGGGCTTTAACAACATGGCACACATGACAAGTCAAAACAAAAAAGAAGAAATTCACTTCAGGTCAAAACCCCTTTTTGCACACATGCAGCACAACAACAACAACATATACGTTCAAGGGACACAGGGAGGTTAAAGGTGTGATAGGTAAAATATAATAAAATAAACAATGATCCATCTCGGTAAAGGTAGACATAAGATAACAAATAATAAAATATTAAAGCCTATGAAATAAATAAAGCAAAGATAAGATGAAAGACACATTTTAAAGGGGATTTTGCAAATAGAATTATAAAATAATTAAAACCTATAACATGAATAACTTATAAGAATAAAAAAGATTAGAAGACCCATTAAAATAAAGGGGGGTATCGCTATAACAAGCAAATCTAAAAACATGTGTCTTCAGAGTGTTACTCTCCTACTTGTCAAACATAAAGTAAACATGTTAAGACATATGGTTTTCTCCTCTCTGCCATTACAGCAGACAGCGGGTCCGAACCAGCTGCTGGTGGACCTCACGGACCCCAACAGACCGCGCTTCACCATGCAGGAGCTGAAGGAGGTTCTGCAGGAGAGGAACCAGCTCAAAGCTCAGCTGATGGTGGCTCAGGAGGAGCTGCAGCTCTACAGGAGGTCAGGGGCTTTTCACTATAAAAAGTCAAGGAGTAGTGAGAAATATGCATCACAGTTTTTGGATGGCTGAACTCCAAATGTTGCACTTTCCCATTATTTAATGAAAAACTATTTAAAAATATTTATATCTGAATTGATTATCAAAGTAATTGGAGATTATTATTCTGTTGATCGATAGCTCCAACCCAAAGCTAACTCTAAAGCACTGGTTTATGAAATTCATGTACACTCTTATGCATTGTAACTGCATTATAATGTAAATATAATGTTTAATTATTCATTAAAGGAATTGTTTTAGTGTGTTTTTATGTTATTCTTTCATAGGTGTGTGTTTTAATGTTGTGAGCCAGACACTACCATCATGTGATAGACATGCACGTCAATACAGCACCTCAAACCAGAGCCGTATCAACACCTCTCTGACACAATGACATCAGAACTGAACAATATAACCTTTCAGACGGGATTTATGGCGGAGCTGATGTGAATTGTTAAGGTGTTGGTAATAAAGTTTGGTTACTCAGTGGGAACATAAACAAATATAAAATCTGAATTGAGCTGCTTGTTCTTGTTTTGATGATCATTTCCATGAGAATGAGAGAATGCCCTTTAGAGATCATCTGTGGTTAGATACAAAATCATCATTAGTACTCATCTTACGCTAATGACGCACACTGACATTTTCAAAATAAACACCAATACACAGTTTTATCCCACCGATACCTTCATTACTTTCTCAGAATTAAACATTCTGTTTCTCAACTTGTCAATTGTAATCCTGAAGTAAAGCACAACAATATGACCAGTAGAAATGACCTGGTTACCTTTAATCTAATCATACCTGATAACAAGTTTGATTCTAGTTCTGAAGGGTGAATTAAGAAGTACATCTTTTGAATATATCTTCAACTTAAAAGGGTGGATTTTGGATGTGCAACACCTTTGTATAAAACAATCCTCAGTGACCATAAAGCTCTACTTTCTCCTGCAGTGGGATTCTGCCCCAGGCTGAACCTGCCATGGTGGAAGTGGATCTGGACACACCAGCGCACACAGAGCACAGTAAAGCCACGATAAGTAATGCAAAAGAGGAGAAAACCACCATAGGCAAACTGTGAGTAGACCAAACAAGGTTCACTCATTGTCGCCTCTAATAATGCCTCGAGTAAGTCATTTGAAAGAAGTACCACCAAGTAAACCCACTTATTTGTAAAGGCGCCCTACATCATAACTGTTTTTCAATCAATATACTTATAACAGGTCTCTGAGATATAATCATAAGCAAGACACTTTTCTTACGCGTTTGGCTCCGCAAACACCAAAACACGATCATTGCGCATTAGCGCCACCATTTCCGTACATAATCACGCCTCTGTTTCAGCCACACTGGTTTCCAATATGTGGCATGAGTTTCCTCTGAGAGAGTCTGTTCTACCATCATCATAGACAATACCAGGAGCCCTCCCACGCCGCGCTTCTGACACGAGTTTGGTTTAAAAAGAAACTCAAATAGGTGCTCTACGGAGTGCGACGACACTTACAGCAAGGGTATATACCAGGATGTGGCCACTCACGGAGCGCGAGAGGCGGGGGGGGGGGTACCTTGGTTGTTGATTGGCTAATGGTTACACAAGCCAAAAAATCGTTATGACATCATAAAGTGGCCAAAATCTGATCAGCTTTTTGTCTGACAGGTTTTTATAGAAATGGATCAGGACAAAAAGAGAGAGAATCTTTTTTCCTGAAACTTTCAGAGTCTCTTTACACAGAGGGGACACATGTTGATGTAGAAGAGACATGAACAAGTGGATTTAGCATAATAGGTTACCTTTAAGCCGTTTACTGCACATGGCAAGGTTTCAGGAGAAATGTCCTCAGCAGCCACATGATGTTGAAGCTCGCAGAGAGATTGTTCTCACAGCCCGTCTCCTGTCTCCTAATGATATACTTGTGACCGAATGAGTTCATGCTGACGCGGAGGAAGCGTCTGAGGGCTGAAAGAGAAAAGGTTGGAAAATAGCAGAATGTCTGCCAAACTACTGCAGCTGTCACTAATTACAGTCTGCCATGACTCAGTGTAGCCTTCTCGCTCTGGGTAGCTTTATTATTTATGTTGCTTTTGTCCCCTCCACCAAGCTCAGGAACAAACGTCCTAAACTAACCCTCGCCCTTTTCTGTCTTTAGGTTTTCATTCAGGCGAAAATAAGGAAAACCTTCCTTAAGAGCTGACGATGTAGAAGACAAACGGGATTTGTCTGCACGGTTTTCTCATTAGTTGACCACTTTTATATTGATCATTTTGTACTATTTTCAACAAGCACTGTATTATGTACTGGTCATTTATACCGAAGACGGTTTATAGTCAAATAGAGAGTAGAAATATATATTATGTGGAAAGTTTTCCTGATATGAAGTAAAACTGGAAAGTATTATCCAATTCATGTTGGAGATTATGCTAAATAATTAACTCAAAACAAAGTTATTTATAGGATTGAGAATGTAATGTTTTATAAATCTAAATTCATTCTACAACGGGACGCATGTTGGTCTTGTAATGTAACAATATTTGTTCTCAACTGTCAAATAAACAAAAGTGGGCCTCAACCCTCGACAATCATAAGAATAGTTTGGTTCAATTTGTTATGTTTTTTCTCTGGTATGAAATAATAAAAGTGTTTTTCACAGCGATACAGGTTCTGATTGTCTAAATAGACTAATCTTAGACAGATGTAAACTAAAAAGTCACATTCAAGAATGAAGACTTTCCTGAGATGTTACTTCGTTGGATTAACAGCACAGTGGAGAGCAAAGATGAACAAAACTTTTATTCAATCAAGTCTTCAAAACCCAGATACTATAAAAAGTTGTCATACTTTTTCTCTTTAAAGCTGTGGGCGTCTCATTGTAAAGTAAAACAAAATAGATTGTTCATTTAGTAAAGTGTGCAGCACTGGCAAACAAAAGAAACATTGTTGAAATTCATCACGTGCACTCACAACATATCGACCAACTTCTTCATCCTCACTGACTGAATATTGGGCAGCCTGACAGCTTATAGGTTACACAAACAGTCTATGGTGCATACTACCTAACTACTGCCCCCACATCTCCACACAGACAAGTACCAGATACGGGTCAAAATAAGTGGAAAAGGGTGTCTTTTAAAGAGCACAGTATTTCATGAATATGCCTTCTTTACCACCAACAGCAGGAATACAAATAACAGGGTTTTATTCCTTCGTTTACAGCACAGGTAACAATTTACAAAAGTGAAACTGAATTGTTAAATATATTCATTTCTTAAAGAAAACCTCATTGATAGTGTAAAACACTACGTAGTCAGGAGAAATCCACTTCAAGCTTGCATCAGTTTGCTACAAATACATAACAAAAATAAAAGCATGATAAAACACTGACAAAAATCCACTTGTTGATTCATTAGCCCTCATTTAAAACAAAAACATTTTGTATATTTATAAAAGCATTTTGAGGCCTGCTGATCCAAAGCATCTGTCACATAAAGCCCAATAGGACCGCAGAGAGCACCAAGTCATCTGAAATATGAACACACGTGTTGAAGGGTTCAGTATTTGAGCCATGGGTGAGCCAACACTGAGGCTTTGCTCCGGTCCCCGTAGTCATACAGCAGCTCCTCCTCTGCCTTGATCTCTCTGGACGCCACCAGGATCAGATGAGGGCTTCCATCGATGGCATGAAGCCTCGTCTGGCAGTTTCCATTCTTACTGTGGTTGATGAGTCTTCCCAGGCGGCCCGTTTCCTCTGTACCGTCCACACTGTGGAGCGTCAACAAATACAGATCAAGAAGTTAAGAAATGTGCCTTTGTGACCTTACTGCAACTTAAAAGGTCCTCTATTATACTGTTTTTCATCAAAGGTCTACCTTGGTTGGTGATTGGCTAATGGTTACACAAGCCAAAACATCGTTATGACATCATAAAGTGGCCAAAATTTGATCAGCTCATTTTCAGACAGGTTTTTATATAAATGGATCAGGACAAAAAGAGAGAGAATCGTTGTTCCTGAAACTTTCAGAGTCTCTTTACACAGAGGGGACACATGTTGATGTAGAAGAAACATGAAGAAGTGGATTTTGTATAATAGGTGACCTAACTGAGCGTCCACACAGCAGCGTGCGTTGACGCTTGGCCGTGGGCGTGTCTGAAGCTTGGGGAGTAGAACGCGAGCAACGCGACCAACAACCAATCACATGAATCTCCCGCCCCCGACATACAAAGCAAAAGACATTCCATGCTAGCTATACTGTCTATGCCTGCTAGCTGTCCATTCAATGTTAAAACGAGGTACACTGGATATAAACTCCCCAAACAGGCGAAAACCTACCAGTTTCACCCACTATCTCTGCCACCTCCCTCCATGCCTGGCTCCTCCGGTTTGTATCCCGGTAGATGAACAGAGACTGATCATACAGCACCGGGTGATTCACTACCGCAATGATTATTTTCTCCTCCATTTTATGGAACATGTAGAAATGACCTGCGGTATGGCTCTCGCAGCATACACGCGGTTTGATTGGCTAGCAGTGGCAGATTTTCATAAACGGGATTTGATTGGCTGACGCTTCAGTCGAAGCTTCAAAAGTTGAACATCGTTCAACTTTTGACGCGAGCAACGCATAGCTACGCTCCCCACAATGCAGTTCGGCGAAGCGTGACGTCACCCCATTCAAAGTGAATGGGCAGAAGCGTTGAAGCTTCAACGCACGCCGCTGTGTGGATGGGCCGTAATGTACGGAGACAACCAAACACCCGCCCCTCCGTATCCAAAGTCATTGGGGGTAAACTCTTCTCAAATAATACGTTAGCCCACTTAATGAAAAAGCTAAAGCCAAAGCATGTAAATGATAAAAAGTTCTAATAAAGTAATGTTCACAGACTCAATTTACCAACCACAGAGTGTAGGCCTATAATTATTTTAAGATTATTATTGTGTGGTTGATCACCTTAAATGTGATAACCAGCTAATACAGAGACCCAGGGAACATGGGCATAATAGTTATGTAATGCAATTTTAACTAGATAAAACAAAAAAGATAATAAATGAAATAAGTGTAAAGCCACGTGTCAATTATATTTCAAAGTGTTGATCTGCACTCACCAGTAGGTTTTGGTATGATACTGGAAGTAGTACATGTAACAGCCTTTTTGGGGATCCAGAGCGTACTTGGCCTCTCGCTTTTTAGCCTCGGCTAGCTCCAGTAGGTCTCCGTGGTACTCCACGATAAACTCGGCCTTGTTGAAACCCGTGGCAGCAAATATCCCTCTTCCTTTTCCTTCTATGTTTTTGATCTGTCAACATTCACAAGCAACACATTGTCAAACTCTTAATCTCATTGCAGTCAAGGATTTGTCCAAACTAGCAACTAAAAGGTACTATTTACTGACTGCTTAGAATAAAAGAATATGTTCAGGAGAAATTAAATATGTCACAAATATAACTGATGCATGGAAAATACTTCAATGCACAGGTACTACCAGAACGTTACAGACATCAATACATACAATGTAGGTCAAGGACGGTCTTCAAAATGACATATAAAAGACATTTAAAATATTGAATGTTACCTGCAATCCTTCTTCAATGTCATTCTTTATCAGGTAATCAAGGTGTTTGTGTTCTTCACTCTGTTGATAATTTGAGGAATGGAGTCAAAGTCAGACTTTCTGCTAGGGAAAGTGATAAAGTGATAATTCTTAGAGAAACTTTCACAAAAAACTAATTGATATCTTTACTGTAGTTACAACATGTAAATGTATTATCTTGGTGGGAAAGTATTTATGCTATTCACTAACAAATATATAACGTACAGCACTTTACAAACAAACCTTTATCTCTGATTTCGTTTTTCTGTTACTCCGTCTGATCGGATAATAGTCTGTGACCTTCCTGTTTTGAGGAGCTGGATTTTCAGACCTGAAAAGAGAGGAATTGAATACAAATTTGATTGTGCACTAATTTTTTCTTTTTTAATGATGCCCAAAATGTTGTCTTTCTGCACTCACTTTTTTGCTGCTGGTTTGCGACCGGTTTTACTCCGAGGTTTGGCGGCTAGCACCTTGACCTCGGCTGCAGATCTGCCATTTGTGTGTGCCGTTTTGTTCTCAAGTTGTTCAGTGGCTTGCTCTTTGATCCCGTGACTCTTACAACCCATTTCAGCCTTCTGTTCTTTGGACTCACAACTCTCCGATTTTATTTCATTAGGCACTTCTAAAATGAGGACGGAGAAGAATATGATTGACAGCGGTCCTCAACATTTGTCCTCAATCAAGAGAGTGAAGTTCAGGGTTCATACACTTTTTCACCAATGACCAAAAACATTACTCTTTCTCAGCGGTACCACTGAAAATGGTTTATTTTAACATGGAACCGGAAAATAAGGTCTGCATATGAAACATGTTGTGCCTATCTAAAACAAATCAAATAGTAGGCTTACTAGCTTCTACACGCTAAAGCAACTCAAATCTCTCCCCAGCAAAATACCTCGACAGTTAAATGCCATTTTACGTTTCATTACTATACCATACAGTATTTATTATCATTACAGTAATACTATTTCAGCAATTAGATAAAATATAAATTATATTTGATGCAACTTTAGTTACATTTCCATGACTTTTCCAAAACTTTGGGAAAAATATTGTTTTCCATGACTTTTCCAGGTCCTGGAATTTGCATTTTGAATTTCCATGACTTTTCCAGGTTTGTAATGACCGTAAGAACCCTGGAAGTTCCTTTAAAAACAAAATGGCTACGTTAAGTCATAAGACAGAGGGCCAGTGAACACTGCTGCCCTTCACATGCACAGGAAGTATTTCTGTTGGACACGTGGAGCTGCTGACCATCCAAGGTAACACAGGGCTTAACATTAGGTTAAATGGGAGATTGCATGTATTAGAAAAGAACAAACAGCATTACATATCATTTGATTCAATCCTTTTCTTGAAGTTGATTTGTTGCTCACCTTTTTTTAACTTGGGCACGTCGGGGTGGCTGGCTCCACAGTCATTTCCCTCCTGGATCAGCATGCTCGAGCTGTCGCTCAGAGGGGATCTGGGTTTGCTTGGACTCCGTACGCTCAGGAAATTGGTTTGTACTTCACCTACGCTAGTCTACATAAAGAAATGTTGTTTACCGTTATTTAAAAAAAAAAAAAGGACAGACCCTGTATCAGTCACAGGAGTAAACATGTGAGGTGATGTGAATGTTCAGCTAAATCTGACTAGATGCAAAAAAGGACATTTTGTGAAGCTGTGTTTATAACTCTTCATATCTGAACCTAGTATGCATGTGAATTCAAGAGGGTTGTGAACTTGTGACAGTATCAGATTTTCCCTGTAAAATAAATTACCCGTTCTACACTCTTTATCATTATAGATTATGTTTTGAGAAGCATGTTGATGTATAACTACATTATGTTAGTTTACATGTAAGCAGCAGTAGCGTGTTAAATTAACTACATCAGCTGAGCTTCATAATAATGTCATGATTATTATGAATAACAATTAAAGTAGGTGCTGCGTCTCACACGTACAAGGTGTTTTGTTATACTGTAGATAAGCAAATGTACAGGATATGAGACGTTGAAGACTTCACCGCTCTGCCTGCCAACTCAAAAGTAACAACTTTGTACTGTTAGTGTATGTGCTGCTTATAAGCAAATGACAAACAGCTGTGGAGAATCGCAATATTACAATGCAAACACTGCAATATTAGTGTAAAAAACTGTTACAAGTAAAAGTCCTGGATTTGAACATCTCAACCCCTTAGTATGCATAGTGACCAATTTCAGAATAATTTACATTATATTATTGGATCATGATTGATGCCTCTGTATGTACAACACTTTTAAGTTGCAGCTTGTAAAGACTGGGCTTGATTTAATTACCCTATAGACCCAACACAATTCGCAAAGTAACTACTAGAAAATAAATATTTAACATGCATGTAGTGGAAAAGAAGAAGAAAGCAGCATAAAATGGAGAAACGGTTGTTCTTAAGTACAGTTATCTAGGCACCCTACGCCAATAGCAATAGAGTACAGCGGTTTCTTACTACATCTGAACCGGACCCTATGGTTGGATATAAGGGGCGGTGAAGTTTGGTGTAGATTTCGGCGGAAATGCTCAAGTCTGAGTCTCCAACAACGATAAGCTGAGGCAGGCCAGGGCCCTCTGTGACCGTAACTTGATGAGCTAGCACAAAAAGTGAGAAAAAGCCATTCTTATTTTGGTTGGGGAACACAAAACATACCTTGTTTGTTGCCGGTTTGTTTTCCTTTGTCTCCCCCCGAGAAGGGACTTTATTTTCAACAGTGTTCTCGGTCTTTTTGTCGGTCCTCAGCACACCTTGCTTCCCTTTAAAAACATGGAAACGAATACACGTAAACACAGCGGTCTATTTTATCCTACATTTTACGAAAGCCGACAATTAATTAACCAGCTGCATGCATTTGAAAAGTTGCACGTAATTTACGCTTGGTAGCATTGGCTACACATTAACTGCTGAAGCTTGTGTGACATGCAACAATTAATGAAACATAAAAAACACTTTAAAAAGTTTACCTTTTGCCATGTCCGTGTCAGGATAAAAAAAAAAAAAAAAATGAGGAGTCTATTTAATGTTGCTGCCCTCGGGGTCCACGGGCTATTCACTGTGCTTAGCTCAATGCTTCTGCAATACAAATGTCATACAACTACTGAGCGAAGTAGAGCATGAGCGCGTGGGGGATTTAAAAAAAACTGTACTGCCTCTCTCATTGGCCAATTGGTCCGGGGGGAGTAAACAAGTAATAAAGCAGTTCTCTCATTGGCTCGTCACACCGTCAACGTCCGAAGTGTATTCTTTTAAATAATTAACCTTCCCCTAACTGTATTTTACTATTGTATACACTTGACTATTTGGACGTGTTCACATTTTGAGTAAAAAACGTAGTAATTCTAACATGATAAATATAACACTGAATTATTTGTAAACCTAATGATTTTATATGATCAATATTACATAGTCTACGAAGAGGGTAGGTTCATTTAAAATGAATAATGACTGTTTGGTGAACTCGTCAAATAATAATATTTATTATATTTTGGATTGTTAAGTGTATCTATCCCAATTATATATTTATATTATAATAATAATAATAATAATATTATATATTTTTGTTTATAATTATTTTTAATTCATATTCTTGTTTTTCTGCACCAATGTGTGTACATGCTTTTTCATTATTAAAATCAGAAGAATGTAAACTTCAAAAGATGTTACTTAAGCACAGAGAATGATTAGTGTATAAACAAAATACAAATATGAATCCTTTGATCTTTTATGTTGTTTTATGTCCCAATTCATGTTTTTATTTTTATTTTTCAAGCATTGACAGAAGCACAACACAGAGCCAACATGTTTTACTATATTTGGTTTCTTTATTATTTTCCCCCACTTGCTTTACACCAAAAGGCCAACGTGATTTAGAACAGCTAACAGTGACTTTCCAGGTTTTGTTATTCAGTCTTTGTAAGCATGGCAAAGAACCTTACACGTATTGATTTTATATTCCACACAAACATTTTTAAACTGTGTCCTCTCCAGGTTTGGAGTCTGCAGCAAGCCCTTCTTTAAAGAGTCTTTTTCTCTCCAGGTTCTCATTTGCCTTCTTTCTCTTCTCTTTTTTCCTCAGCTCAGACTCTTTCTTCTTTACAACAACTTCACTGAGGTCTCCTTTAAAAACAACATCCAGCCTCAGTCGCATTATTTCCCGAGCACGCTTTCGATTTGTATCCACAGATCTGGTTTGATGGCACTGCAGGGGAAATGGTACAATAATTAAATGAACATTGTTAATTAAAACACCAACTTAAGGCTGAATCAGTAGCTATTCTGGGGCTTTCATGCATCATGATTTTATGTTATTTTTCAGGAAAGGCACAACTTCACTGTGATTTTCAACTTTTAAGCCAACATCAGAGTGTCTGCGGGGTCTTAAAAGTATTGAAAGTTGATAAATGAATTTAGCAAAAATTAAGGCAATTAAAAAGGATTAAACGGCATTTTCTAAGGTATTGCATTTTGTAGCTTGTTTTCAATAAGTATATACATTGTCCAAAGAGGTTTTATTCTACAGTTTGCCTGAATGTAATCATTGCGTAGGTGTGTAGTGTGATTCTGTGTAGTTTATTTATGGCATCCCGTTGGATTTGACGTCATCTGAACAGGACATCGCTCGCTCACTGCTTGATAGCGCGCAAAGGTCCGTTTACGCCGGTTGTTAAACAACATCGTTATGGGGAAATGCAAGTTTGCGTCCAAATGGTTGGAAGATAAGGAGGAAGGACAATCAATACTGCATAGTAAATGTGAGGTAAAGTGAGGTAAAGTGTGTCACCAATGTAACCGGTTGAAACTCGAAGTGGTGATGAGGTCTTAAAATGTATGAAAAAGGTCTTAAAAAAGGTATTACATTTGACTTCAGGATTCCTGCATATACCCTGAACATGGACAGAAAGTCCTTAGAATTTAACATTATCTTCAACTTCCATTCATTTCATTTCAAACCTTTATTTAATCAGATTGGTCCCATTGAGATCATAGATATATTTTTCAAGGGAGACCAACACCATTACAATCAACATCTGTAGAAGAGCATACTATGACAAAAGAGCACCAGAAAATGTATTACGTGGGCCTCTATGTTAGACTTAGAAAGATAAATAGATAGATACTGATAGATATTGACCCCATAGGGAAATTATTTTTGTTACAGCAGCATTGTGTTCATACATTAACATATTTAAAAAGGTGTTATAAAGTATTAACATTAATAAAAAAAACAGCAAATAACTTATAAACAGTAGAAAAAATATATATACACAAATAATACACAATATATTAATTATTCTGGATAAACTAAAATGTTTGGCATAGCAGAACCATAGGATCAAAAACATGAATGACTATTACAATAGATGTATTAGTCAACTGAGATTCTCATCGTTTAGATAACTCTTATTTGGGTAAACAATTTCTTTTTTGTACTAGTGATAAACTAGTGATGACAGGATTAATAAAAAACAAGATTTACCTTCACAACAGTGCCACTGGGGATGTGTTTGAGCACCACACAGTTGCTGGTTTTGCTTGTAGCCTGTCCTCCGGGTCCAGATCCTCTCACAAACTGCTCTTCAAACTCATCCTCATTCAGGACAGGCAGATCTATCAGGTTCTTTTTACCTGCTGCCAAAACACATGGCAGTCCTGCAGGGTTTGACCTGAGAAGTAGAGAGACACTGGGAGAAACTCTTCCTGTTATGACCCGACTGGATATGTTGTGCACACAGCTGATGAAGGGGAGAAGCCGCGACATTTCTTTAAATAAACAAACACAGTAACAAACAGCATTACACTACGTTGTGTGTCATCAAACAGGATACACGTATATCAATGTTTAACAGTAGGCTATAGCATTTTCCTATTTGTTTCACGGTCACGGTGAGACTCTGCTCATGTTTATGTTTAGTCCTCTCTTCTTCTACGTTTCCGCCTGTCGCCCAGTAGTCAATTTCTTCTTCGTGGCTAGAATAGCAGGGTTGTCTTTACCTGCTGCCGCCATCTTGTGTCGATTGGCTGGAAAACCGAAAACCCCACAGCAGGTAGGAAACTGCAAACATGTTTTTTAATACGTTAGTTGGCTTTTTGAGTTTGAGTTTCCTTAAATAATCTTTTATTTGTATTTTTAAAATGCATTATTGTTTGTGAATGTCATGTTGGTCAAGGTTGGAAATTACCTAGACAATTTAGCAGGGCCGTGTTTACAATGGCGAACTGTTGCCTCCCTCATAACTTAATTTAACCATACACGGTTACACTTGTATCACAACAACTCTTCGATAGTACAGACATCTAACAGACACAGCTACATAGGTGAATACATTAACTAACTACATTTACTAAAGTACTGTACAATGTTGAGGTACTTGTACAGTACTTCAGTATTTATATTGCATGCTACTTTATACTTCTACTCCACCACATTTAAAAGGGAAATAATGTTATTTTACCCCTCTACATTTATGTAACAGCGTTAGCTACATTTAACAAAAAAGCATCTCTAAAAATGTAACTAGTGGTCTTACTCTTTAGGTCACAGAAGAGTGAGATTATTTAAATAACTTACAAAAAGTTAATCAGAACTTTGTTTGTCTACAACAGTAAAATGCGACTTAATGCCACAATATTATCTAGAATGTCACATATATTATAAATATTATTATACACACACATAAAGGCAATTTTTCTGCACAATAATCGCTTTTACTTTTTATATTTTAATTACTTTGTGATGATAATACTTTTTTACTTAAGTAAGATTTTGAATGCAGGACTTTTGATTATTTTGAGAATAATGTATTGGTATTTTTAATCAAGTAAATATCTGAATACTTTTTCAAGCACTGCAGGTAGGCCAACTAAACTTGTCATAAATAAACAAGTAACTTTTAGGTAAGAAAATGTAATGTAATTTAATTGGGAGCACAGTCTAACGATTTAAATTGTTTTTTTTTCTTTGGTCCCAAATATATCCGAATCTCTTTTTTGGACCATGAACATTTAAATGTAATGGCATAGCTTAAATTAATAACATTTGTGAATTTAACCAAACAAGGACCTACCCAGTTAAAATCGATCGATTAGACTTAATGAAACTTCTTAAACCTTATTGATGAAGCACCCTTGTTCACCATTTTAATAATTAACAAACGATCAGATGTGACAAAAAAACGAATCCCCTCCCAGTACTTTACTGTGTATGACCTGGATATTCACATTAATTAAGCTATATATTCACATGTAAAGATAAATAAACAGAGGAGACAATGATGATCATTCACACTTATTACAAAAATATTTGTTTTACATATCATTGCATTGCTTTACATTTGAAAAAATATAGTTGTAAAATGTTATAACCTACAGTAAAAGCCTACATTTTAGTCCATTATTGCTAGTAGCGCCAAACACTTGTGGAAGGTGAACATACTGTTGTAGTTTCTAAAGGTTTCCTTAAAAGTTGTAATTAATGTTAAACCTTAAGTCCGTCTAATGTTTAGGCTATATACATTTACTGCAAGAATGGTCTCATATTAACAAATGGACCGATCTGTAACACTTCCTGCTCACTCCCTTGACAATGACTCAGGAAACTATGTAGGTCACCAGGAAAAGACAATCTCTCTGATGACCTGTGACGACATCTGTCTCATATTGGGGGGATGGGGGAGGTGCATTTCTAATTACTTACTTTGTCTTTAGTGGTCACATTAAAACTGACCTTCATTTTGGTACAACATAACCATTATATGTCATTTGTATGGTGATCTTGCAAAGGACGTAAAAATGTTCAACCTATTGAACTTGAGTATTTTCACATAATGCTACTTTATACTCCACTACATTTTGTAAGTTTGTACGTTTTTTTTTAGATATTTAGTTACTAGCTACTTTACAAATGTAGCTAATTAATACAAAAATATTTGAAGAAATTTGAATGCTAATACTTTTACACTTTTACTTAAGTACAACTTTGAATGCAGTATGTTTACTTGTAACTGAGTATTTTTACATTGTAGTATTGCTACTTTTATTTAAGTAAATAATGTGAGTACTTCTTCCATCTCTAGATGTAGTAGTATTGGTGTAAATATTGTGAAGAGCTGTGCACAACAAATAATTTACTGACAACAATTGTTATACAAAAGTATATATTAGTATTAGTATAGTATAAGTCTGAATATAAAGTGCGTCCGGTTCGAGTCCTGATCGACCAAAAAACCCACGGAGTGGACTGGTAGCTAGAGAGGTGCCAGTTCACCTCCTGGGCCCTGCCAAGGTGCCCTTGAGAAAGGCACCGAACCCCCAACTGCTCCCCGGCGCCGGCTAGACTGACAGCCTCTTCGCTCTGGCCCTCTCCAGCATGTGTATTCTGTAATGTGTGTATAACTGTGAGTGTTGCATGTGCATGTGTGCACCTACATGTATACTGTGTGTGTATTAATACAAGCCAGAGTGAAACACTGAATCTCCCCATAGGCCCTAGGCCTAGGGGGATTAATAAAGGTTAATCTTCTTCTTCTTCTTCTTCTGCTTATGCTTTTAAGCTCTGCCCGCGGACATCTGTATAACCACCTGTAATACCAGTTAACATGTAGTTTTACAGGCCTACCATATACTGAGTTGCCAGGAGGGGGTGTCCTAATATCTAAACTGTTTATCTGAGTGGCTGCAAGAGTCTCAGCTTTGTCAAGCCAGCAGAAGAAAGAACAACACCTGTAAACAAGTGACTAATCCTTCACAATAAACACTAGTGTCCAAATGTTGTTATTTTAATATGTCACTGTACACTTTCAATCTGGATAGCAAGCACAGCAATCTAAAGCTGGCCACACCTCTAACCCTTAGATCAGGGGTTCCCAAAGTGGGGGTCGCGAGACCCCGAGTGGGGATCGCGAGATGATTACAAAATAAAAATGGAAAATAAAAAAAAAAAAAATTATAAAAAAAAATTGATTAATTTTTTTTATAATAAATTTTTTTTTTTTATTATTATAACCTTTGCATAGACATTTTCAGGGGCGTACTAGCCATCTGTATAATTTGACAATCCACTAGCGCAGTGTTTCTCAAACTTCTTCATACCAAGGACCACTTAACCAATAAAAACACTCATGGACCACCTAACTCCACAAATATCCAAAAACAATAGGCCTGATTACCCATTCCAACAGTATATAACAAATTACAGCCTAATAATGACAGCTTAACCTTCTCTATATCGCCTCGTTCACCCATTAAATCAACAATACAAATACAGATTGCATTTAGTTCAAATGCGATTTAAAATCCTCTCAGGTTTTACACCTCTTATTATGAAATGTAGACTACATTTATTATGTAGTATTATTTTAAACACGAGTTTATGTCCGAGCGAACAGACTCACAGATTGTTGGCTACTGAGAGATATGCAAAATACACCGCATGTAGTACGACACAAACATCCGCTGTGGATTTTCAAAACGTTGGTAACGTAACTGATTTCTTCTAATGTGCCTGCCTGCATCTGGCGCTGAGTTGCCATATTCCTTTCATGAACCACTTCCTGATATCCATTGTTGCAGATAAATATAAATGATAATAGCCAAACTAACCTAGCAAGAGTAAACTGACAGGCTGCTGTGCCGCATCTCACTCAAAAACCCACACGACTCAACCCAGCGAAAAACCAGTCTCGCGCGCAGCCTTTCATTCAGAATTTCATTCAGAATTTCATAGCAAAATAAAAAAATTATATTAAACTAATCTTTCAACATAGTTCAAAACAAAAATAAATATTAGGACAGAGCCCTACAAATAACAACCATAAACATAATAATAAAACAATTAAAATGTTGTATTCAGCCCTGATTAAACCCTCCCCCCCCCCGCCTGGCTCGAGCACAGCAGACCCACTAGCTGGCGGAAGCCCTTTCGAAGTGGTTCATGAGCCCATGCGTTACGCGAAACACCGGTCACTGCACAGCGTCTAGCTAGACAAAAGCGCGGTACGCATGAAACGATGGAATACACGTGGGACCTATACGCCCGATGGCACGATACAAAACCGGGCGAATGAGACATGGAGCAGCAGAACTGGTGGTTAGGTCTCAACTCTGGGCTGGTAGGTCTACTATTATTACGTTAATCGAGTG
>NW_011367249.1:202632-207128 GCF_000735185.1 Notothenia coriiceps | reverse complement strand
CCCCGTCCCGTCCCCCCCGTCGACAGGGGGTCGCCAGTCTCTGGCACTGTTATTTTGGGGGTCGTGGGCTGAAAAGTTTGGGAACCCCTGCCTTAGATAAATACAAATAATACTTTTATTGTTTATTATTTTTACTCCATTATAGTGTTAATGAGCTTTCTGCCTCAATGTATTAACGGGTTATCATTCTGTGTTCGTAGGACGCCCTTTATACACTTGACATTGGTGTAAAAGTGACTAAGTAGATTTACTTAAGTACTATACTTAAATACAATTTTGAGGTACTTGTACTTCACTTGAATATTTCAATGTTTTGCTCCTTTGTACTTAATGTTTTGCTACTTTTAGGTTATTGTGTACTTTTACTCCACTACATTTATTTAATATCTTTAGTTACTCTGCAGATTTGGATTAATGATGTGAAATATAATCACCAAATAATACTTTAGTTGCCCCTGGAGTGAAATTCACAAGCTTTCCTGCAGAATACAAAGTCATTGCAACAATAGTTATAAGCAAAACATATAATCATAATAATGAAATGGGCCAAATGCATAATGAACACTTTCTTTTGGTAGCCTACTTTAAGTAGGCCTACGGTATATATTTTGATGCCTGTACTTTTACTTGACTAACATTTATAATGCAGGACTTTAACTTGTAACGGAGTATTCCTACACTGTCGTACTTCTGATACTTTTCCCATCTCTGCACTTGGATTGCAAGTTCAAGTGTGTGAAATGAGCAACTGCACACGCTCAGTAAGGCAGGCTTTTATTTTGGAAGTTTATACCGGAAACCTCGCTAGACTCATGTTTCCTTGACACTATTGGTGTCGTGCTGAAAGGACTGTGAAGTCTCGCAGCGGCTATGACTTGAGGAGTGACAACTTCCCATGGCGGGTGCTTCTCATCTGTTTGCCCCTCTCCCTCCCCGGTTCTGTGGACGGTAGATGGACCTCCGCTGCACGGAGCTCACAACCGGTTACCGTTTTACCGCCAGGAAGAACCCGACGGACCGCCAACTCCCGCGACGTTTGGCAGGATATTCAAGGACATTTTAAACGTTACCATAGCTACTTCGGCCTTTTTTCTGTCGGTTCAGGAAATCCAGCGTGTGGTTCTCCGGTGCAACGATGGGGCCATATTTTGTAAACACTGGCAGAAAGGGCGGCTGATAGCGTGTTAACACACTCCGGATGATGATGTGTGTGTCATCTCTACATGTCGTACCCACACCCCTTCCTCTGCTGAAGGGCCATCACATGCACACGGCGACGTAAAGGAAATTAGCTGCTGACTTTCGATGCGTTCATCTCAATCATGGCATCGTTTCCAAAACTCATCTAGTGGAGCTGAAAGAACACCGTGTTACAGGTGAAAGTAGTGACCCCCTTACAAACGCGGAGAAAAGGCTGGGGAACTTTTGCTTTTCCGGGTGTGTGTTTAATCTGGAGGTGCATCAGCTGCAGGTATGTGAGGATGATCGGCATTGCAAAGCCATTAATTTATCATTACCTTTGCTTCCATGTTGCTAGGTAACTAACTGCCGGTGAGTTTACTCCGGTTCAAATGTGCTCCTCCAACGTGTAATGACACGTTTGGTAAATCTTATTTTACAATGTTCTTAACACCGGGTGCTGTCAAAGCTCGCCATTACATGTGTTTGTACTCAAGCTGTCTTCCTCCTGTTACCTGAAGAAGTGCAGGATTTGTTTCTGCTCTCTGTTGCTGTCACACAGGCATGCGTGTTAAAGCTTGTAAAAATGCTCCCCTCTCTATTCGGACTGTAACTTGTTATTGTTATGGAATTCATTAAATAATATGTCAAAATGGAAATGACTGGATTCACTGGTGGATTTTCAGGCTCATGTTTTAGTTTTTTTGGTGCATTTTCCAAAGATAATTTATAAACCACTCTGTTTAAATTACAGCATGTATTGGTTTTGACCTCAGTGAGAGGATTTACCTGTAAAGTAAGGAAGAAGAGCAGATATTTTAACCTAACTCAGCTTGCCTTTCCCTAGAAACCTGCATACCACAAGCTTTTTTTGCATTCCCGAGGCCTATTTCTAATTTAATACGACTTTATGAGTTTCAGCATCAAGAGTCACTCAGCTTGACTCAGCTGGGCCTGGGTGAGTCATGGAGGCAGAGCTGACTGAGGCTGGGGCTTCTGTTGTCCAGATGATTACACTCCTTCCACTGTGGTTTCTGCTTTATTTCAAACATAGCAACATGTCTTTAAATTAGCAATGCAATCTGAGACTAGTTTTGAGATTTATCTTTGGTACAGATCAGAGCCTCAGCCATATAAGAGCAAGATCTAGCGTGCAAGTAATTGCAGGAGAGGCAAAACCGAGATTTATTGTTCCCGGGCCTGAATGATATTGCACCTTACGCACTCAGGGTGTGTTATCTCTCTTTGACATGTCAAAACTTGTGCCAGTCATAACGGTTGTAGCGGTTGAATAACTGCATCAGCTGCTAAGTGAGATTACATTGGTTGAGTCATTTTTGAATTTTTGTAAGCAGAAGTTTGAATAGTAAAGTTCACTGCAAGGGTTGGCAGTCATTCTGACTTGTTCTAAATTATAGGGAATTTGAGCTTTGTTTGTTTTTCTCTTCTGAGTCACTTTGGTTTTTGACTTCTGTTCATCCTTTTTGATCCGAAACATAGCTGCATCTGTTGCTGACTGTAACACACACAAGCTGTCGGTGACTATCAGGATATCCCCATGCCTTTCATTTGTGTCACAAAGAACTACGCAATAAACACTTTGCTGCCTGTCTTCAGTCAATAAAGCGGTCGGATATCTAAGGGTAGACTGCTTGAGATGGAGGCCAGCAACATCAGGATCACAAACCCAATTCAAATAATTCTCACGTGACTGTGCACCAGCACCACCCTCTTAACCAGTCATACCTGTTGTGACCTTTACACAGTCAGTGGACCTTTTCTCTGCAAGATATTTGCCTAACCAGTTTTCTGACAGGCGACTGCCTTCCCATGAACACCCTTCGTAGAAATACACACATCTGGTGCATGGGCAGGGCAATGTGGAACATGCAAATGGCAAAAACCTCTACAGTGACTTTGACGTTTTAGAGAAATCTCTCCCTTTTTCTGTGAATTAATGAAAAGTACTTGTAAATATTTAAAATGCAGTTTGTCCAAGTATCCTAGAGATGGTTCTGATTCGGTCTCAGTCCCAATGTCCAGCCTAACTAACTGAGACTTTAATCAACGTCTCTTGTGTGTGCTAAGTGTAATGTGAGCGGTTTTTAATGAGGAAGAGGCAGTGCTTTTGTCAAACCACATGTGGACAAAATGCAAACCTTTTATTTTGTTTGTTGTTTATGTATTGCTCATTATAACAGCCTTTGTGTTGATACAGGCTTATTTCATACACTGTTTTTAATCAGATGAGATTAAAACTGTAAAGTCGGTACAAATTCACAAAGCAAAGAACTAGACCGACTTCTTCCCTTTCCATTTAACCACTACTACACTTACATGATGGGTCATTTTCCAAAGCACTTTCTGTTCTGAATGTTTTTGTGAGCGCTGACAAGCATTCACTGATTTTACAGTTTGGGTAAAATTCATTTTGGCTATACTTGCAGGTCTTCAGATGCAGCCAATGGGACTACACCATGCTGTTGGATAGTTTTAACTCCATGGTTCCTATATTATTGTCATTTTGACTCAATATAAGCCTAATTGATAGAAATTAAGCTGATGTTGAATATATTTAGGATCTGTCATATCCCTTCCTCTGGCAGAATATTTTATTACGCAAGTCATTTCAGCAGCTTTCAAATATTCATTTAGTAGTATAAATAATGTATGAGTTATTATTTCCTGGAAAATTACTTTAATAGATTCAGGAAGGCACATTTATTGGCTGCAATGTCTGGATTCGAGTTTGACAAAGTCAAGAAGTTGTCTTGAGTGTTTTGTAGGATAACCATACATGGACTTGTACATATTTGTCTGGTTTTAGTCACTGGTTCTATTGTCACGCTGCAGAGCATTTGTAGACATAATGTTGAGACAATCTCTTTTCTGTTCTTTAAAACACATTTTAATGCACCATCTGTATCAAGGAATCTTACAGGAAGACGGTAGTTAAGAGGCTGAAACTTGATCGCACTTAAACTCTCAGGTTTCTTACAGCAATCAAAATAAGGAGAAACAGTGCAGGTGATTCTAAGTGAGTGCCTTGTCTGTACAAATGTGAATTTTAGTTTCCTCGTCCATGCTCACCTTTTTTATTTGTTGAATTAAAGCAGTTCTGATGCAGTTAAAGAAAGAATTGGAGACACTGTGATGATGATCTCATTTTAAAATTGTGATAATCATTTATGGGGCGAAGCCTGCGAGCTAGTTCAGGCAGTCAACTCGAGCACTTATGCTGCATTCATACACAACGCCCCTTGCCACTCTACAACCAACCAAACAGAGTCTCCTTAATATGCCGCTCTATTTAACCT
>NW_011367249.1:198633-202596 GCF_000735185.1 Notothenia coriiceps | reverse complement strand
CTACTATAAACAATAATAATTAAAAAAATGGAAATAAATGTAAAATCCAATTTCGTTACCATGGAATAAATGAATCATACATTTGACCAAATTAAGACCTTTTGATCTCTCCTACGTGGCTCTTTCTATGACATACCCCATGAATCCTTCTCTGCCAAGCCGGGCCCATTGTACCATTTTAATCACCTACCAAATTTAGGAGGTTTTTCCCTCACAGGAATTTAAGCTGTACCTGCAATTATTCTGCCCCCTCGGTGGGTGTTCCTCGGGAGGTTCACTGCTGCAAATCGTTTCCAAAGCTTCTTTCTAAAATCACCAGGGATGGTTTGTCAATTACCTTATCACAGGCTTAAATCCAAGGGTTTCTTAGCAGTTATGCTGGCTTCCCAAAGGGGGTACCCATGGTCTGGTTTAAAACCCTGGCACTCCGAAGGGATGAAGTTGCCCACTGAAGGAGCCCAGGGAGTATTACACGTGCTGTATTTATAATTTAAAACTTTTTAATAAATGACAGGCCCCTACCCTAGTGCTAGGAGGGAAATATTCTTAGCAACGTTTCTTATTGATCCGTTAGTTCCTCACGATTATTCTTTCAAGAGTATTAATAACTACTAAAGAATGTGTTCCTGTTTCTATGCTCTGTAGATGGACATGGGCAGGGAAAAAGCAAGACCAACACATGAGTGCGTCGTGTGCGCATATATGATTTTAAGTTGTAACACACTCAAATGGTGCATAGCCCATATATATATAAAATTATGCATATCATATATGTATGTATATTATATATAATTCAATTAAGCAGCCTCTAATGTAGTGACCACAATGCGATGAGAAGGGTTTTGTTTGTTTTTTTTTTAAACACCGTGTAACTGAAAACCAAATGTGCAATTATAACACAAACCTATGGTATAACACTGCAATTTACCACTATTTAGGAAGTTTTAGGGTCCGATGGCCTCCAGTGGCTTTGGCTGATGTGAGCGCTTTTTCGGCCACATCCTCTTGCGAGGGATCTGTTACTCTGGTGGCTTACCCAACATGGATGGTGGTTTTGGTTGCTGAGATGTTCTGGAGGGTGCGCTGGTTTCATCGAGAGTTTGGCTGTGGCAGTTCTCCCCACAGAAAAAAACACTGGCCTGGGGGGAGGGTTGCTGTTTATTGACTTGAATCCCATCAAAAGCATACGCCTCCTGATATTGTAACCCAGTCTCAACAGCATTTTGTGTTATAAAGTCACCATAAAATGTATTTAATCTATTGATTCGTGTTCACCCAAACACCGATTTTATCACATTTTTTTTCGTGTCACACAGGGAACGGTTTAAAGCAATGTATTTCTATGTTAGGTATGTTTCGTGGCCTGGCAACACACGTCTTTTCTCTCCGGTCGGGTCTTGGAATACCAAGAAGCTGTGTAGTTCATACAAACATTTTGTTACTCAATATCTTAACACTAAAGGCTAACCCTAATCCCTTTTATTTTTAAATGTATAATGGTCGGAGTTTTTTTGCCGTCGATGAGGAAATAAATGGGTGGGCAAAGGCCTCCAGGAATACTGAAATCTATATATTTTTTTAATCTGTTTTTTCCTCTATTGGCTATTATTTTACATTGTTTTTCAAATTGCTCTGTGACACAAATCAAATGGCGAAAATCGTTGTTGGGTGGGAACATTTGAATCCAGATTCGTTCGTGGGGGGACTATAACACAAAAAATGCCTTGAAGACTGTGTTTGGATATTGACGGCATTTTGTGGCTCAATATTGGCTTTTCTTTTTTTCTCCCGTTGTCCACGTTCCCTGCTGTAGTGCTGCTACGGTTTAAAACCACGATTCCATTTCCATTGTCTATTTGTTATAATATAATATTGCAACTGGCTTTCCGGCTCAGCGGTGGTTTCGGGCTAAGAGCCTGATTTAGCTCTGGGTTCTTCCTGTTTCCTCCGCAGCGCAGCCCGCTCTCAGTACCCGAAACCCGGTTCTTAAGCTGCCCCACTCGGCTGCGCCGGCAAAGAAACCAATATGCTTACGTCGGGAGGGGGGGCGAGATTAAACCTGAGCAATAACAGTTAATGCGAGTACGGCATTACAAGTCTGTAAACAAGCAGTAGCGCTGAGCAAAGTGACCTAGAAACGCAACCCCACACACTGGGTGTAAAAACAGAAGAAAGAAACCAGTAAAGCACCAGGAAAAAAGCACAAGAAACGGGATCTTGAAACCCTTTGGTGGGTTAAGGGAATATTTTAATATAAACATCTTATTTTCAATTTAACTTATTGTACTTTGATTATTTTTGTAAATTCATGCATGGGTATTTTTTGGAATGGAACCTTTTTCTTTTTTTATTCTCCACGTACCCCAATGTTACCCCCAGGGGTCCGCGTACCCCCATTTGAGAATCAAATCCATGCTCTAGAACACCTGCAAGGCACCCCTTGGTGTCCATCTTTTTAACCCATTTCCTTAGTAGTTGGACTTTCCAGTTTAAAACCTTTTTCAAACCAGCTAGGCCTAACCCTTCTTTCCAGAACCAGGAACTGGAAGCCTTTCCACACATCAGCATTATCGGAATCATTCTCGATAGTGTGCTGGATGCAAGGCTTCACTGCCACCAGATAAGCTGTTCCCGCATCAGAACAAGCCCATAATTACAAATTCATGTTATTTATTTAGCGCTTTTCCAAGTGTTCAAGTGCTCTACGTTATACTACCATATTAGGACTTGTAATACCATTCAATACTGATTACTGCCTTCAATTATGGTCTCCCACTGGTAGTCTCTCTAAAAGAGATGTTTTATATTTATAAGGAAACTAGCTCTAGCTCTAGCCTTTCTGTCCAAACCTTAACCTGTTAAGCCCAGAGCCTGTTTTCCAGGTCTCAGGCTCAAAAATGACATTCCCAGAACAAATGACCATAACTTCACTTCTAAAAGGGGAAAATTAATAATCTTTTTTCTCAAAGCAATGGTAAACCTGTGAGTTGGATGTAGAAGAGTCAGAATCAATATAGATTTTTTTATTTTAAAGTAAATTCAGATTGAACATTGTAAAAAAAAACATTACTTATAGTGAAAACCACCCTTGAATGATGCGATAGAAGACTAAAAGCTTTAAGAATCCAAATTATAACATACAATAAGTACCCTGTATCAAGATTGATGCAAAACAAGTTAAATTTGACCTTATTAGAGAGATTTTAGCAACAACAAAAACACTTCTGGGGTCATTTGGGTGGATTTTACCTATCTCTGGCCCCCGTTGGTCGATTTTGATGATTGACATCTCTTTTTAACCGCTAGAGCCAATGGAATCGAGGGGAAGTTCCACATACACACACACGTTACCAAATAAGGAGTGAGAGTGACGCGTAGCCAAAACAGGAAGCTGTCATACACTCTGGAAGCTATCATTAGCATTAGGCCCTCTACTTATCAGACTTACATCACCAGTGTCAGACTCGGGCAACGCAGTTTTGGGGGATAGTATATAATCTCCACGCAGTTTTAGGGGTTAGTTATTTAATCATCACTCATTGTCCTATGTATATCTGTGGAGTGATGAGGCCCGAGCCTAGACGCCAAACTCAACTATATGCTGATTCTAATAAACATGGTTAAATGAACACGTTGAGTGTGTCTGACTGAAAAAAGGACAAACAGATGAGAATTGATGCTGGCGTGGGGAGTTCTGGGTGCGTGTGGGCGGTGACGTTTGCGCGGACTTGCGCTTCGAGAGCGGGACAGGTGTGAGCTGGGTTCATTTCCTGCTTGCTGCGGCGGATCTGCGAGACATCGCGTGATGGGGACAACGGGAAGGGGGGGAGTGTCTGAGGGGGCTGCAACCACCCCATCTGCGAGGCTCCACTTAAAAAGGCCTCTTGAAGCACCAGGGCCGAAATCGCGGCCGTTTTTTGTTAGTCACGACGAAAAAGCGTGCCCCTTGTTCGGCCCAAACTC
>NW_011367249.1:197860-198588 GCF_000735185.1 Notothenia coriiceps | reverse complement strand
TCTCATTTCAGTCAGACAACTCACGTGTTTCTTTAACATGTTTATTAGAAGCAGCATATAGTTGAGTTTGGCGTCTAGGCTCGGGCCTCATCACTCCACAGATATACATAGCACGATGAGTGATGATTAAATAACTAACCCCCCGGAGCCTACAGGTGGAAGCTGGGGTGGAAGCTGGGGTGGAAGCTGGGGTGGAAGCTGGGGTGGAAGCTAGGGTGGAAGCTGGGGTGGAAGCTGGGGTAGAAGCTGGGGTGGACGCTGGGGTGGAAGCTGGGGTGGAAGCTGGGGTAGAAGCTGGGGTGGAAGCTGGGNTCTTGGTTTGAGCAACTCTTTGGTTGAAAACAAATTCAGTCCCAACAAAACAAAAGAGTAACGTTTATTTTCATTCCAGAGCCGTCCTGATATCCCGCCATTAAGGGACACTCACTGACAAGGACTTTGTGGCGGGATATCAGGACGGCTCTGGAATGAAAATAAACGTTACTCTTTTGTTTTGTTGGGACTGAATTTGTTTTCAACCAAAGAGTTGCTCAAACCAAGACCCCTTGTTGTGAAATACCAACGATGTGCAATATGTGCAATATATATATATTCGGTGAATAAATGGGGCGAAGCCTGCGAGCTAGTCCAGGCAGTCAACTCGAGCACTTATGCTGCATTCATACATGACGCCCCTTGCCACTCTACAACCAACCAAACAGAGTCTCCTTAATAAGCCGCTCTATTTA
>NW_011367249.1:168540-197795 GCF_000735185.1 Notothenia coriiceps | reverse complement strand
CCTGGCACGTGTGATAATGAAAAAAACACTCACTAGAGATTCCACGGAGTGCTATGAATACTCAAACACATGTTCACATACTACAGGCTCCTCTGTCAGGAATGTTCCACTCCACAGTCACTCACAGCACAGATTTACATATTCTCACAGCGTGTTCATCCGGGCCATGAGGAGGTTGTCCGGCCCTCCTGTAACTGTATAACATAAGTAGAGTGGTGGGTAATTTTAGCCTTAGAGAGCTGTGTGACATGAATGAGCAAACATTAGCACAGTATCTCATTTCAGTCAGACAACTCACGTGTTTCTTTAACATGTTTATTAGAAGCAGCATATAGTTGAGTTTGGCGTCTAGGCTCGGGCGTGAATTTGAGAGTCCAAAGAATGTCGGTTGTTTTATTACTCTTTGTCACGTCCACTAAGATTCACTCACGGAACAGACATGTTTACACTTTAAATCAAAGGAGCGGGTACGAGTGGAAAAAATAAACAACTTAATTTCGTCAAGACTACTTCAATTGTCTTTCTAACCTCTGTGACACTACTACTAAGTAAAATTTTAACACTATTAGGTAAATGACCCCGGCTTCGGGACGGCTCGGGATCAAGTCGTCAGTTTGAGCTCGTGAGATTACGCGTAAGTATGTATTGCGGGCAAAAAAAAAAAAATAAAAAAAAAAAAAACCGGTGAGAGTGTTGGTTTGGTTGTGTCTCCAGAGGAATTTATACGCGAGATAAATTGGGACGGTCTAGAGAGAGATACGAAACGAACGACGACAATAACGACGTCGATGAAGGTGCAGCGACAACAACGGACGGTGGGTGTGGGGTCGAAGATGGTCGAAGGGTGGGTCGCGGTGGGGTCGAAGGTGGGTTCGAAGATGGGGGTCGATGTGGGGTCGAAGGTGGGGTCGAAGGTGGGGTCGAAGGGGTGGGGTCGCGGTGGGGTCGAATGATGGGTCGAAGGTGGGTCGAAGATGGGGTGCAGGTGGGGTCGAAGGTGGGGTCGCAGGTGGGGTCGGGAGGTGGGGTCGGCAGGTGGGGTGAAGATGGGGTCGAAAGGTGGGGTCGAAGGTGGATCGAAGGTGGGATGCGAAGGTGGGGTCGAAGGGGGGTTCGAAGGTGGGTCGCAGGTGGGGTCGAAAACGGTGGGACATCCGAGGCCCCCCAAATCAATAAATTAGTAGGAGTAGCAGGATCATATAGACANAGTAGAAGAACAGAAGACCTGGCACGTGTGATAATGAAAAAAACACTCACTAGAGATTCCACGGAGTGCTATGAATACTCAAACACATGTTCACATACTTAGTATGTGAACATGTGTTTGAGTATTCATAGCACTCCGTGGAATCTCTAGTGAGTGTTTTTTTCATTATCACACGTGCCAGGTCTTCTGTTCTTCTACTACAACTCTCACCTTTTCTTTTTTTAGGATTGTCTACAGACAGAATAAGTCAACAAATCCTGTCGCTATTAATACAGGGGACAAATGAGTGTCCCGCCATTTTAGATGAGGAAACAAGAAAGCTGACTTCCTTTCAGTTGAAGTTGCTGTGAGGTGCTTACCACATATTTTGGTTCCATGTTTGTACTATTTGAGCTGCTTATCAGATGATATGCTGACACAGGAAGAGCAAAGAAACATCACGTACAAATACAGTAGCTTTTTGAGGAGAGTTAACGCAGTGGTAAATAAAGTTCTGTACGGCACCTGCTGTCACATAGTGTACATGCTGTTGCTCTCAGATATAATCGTAACCTCACTTGCCTGTTTGTGTGGTATTTTCACATTTTTCTTCATGTTGTTCCATCTCCAAAGATTTTGTAAAAACCTGTTGAACTTGGGTCTGTGTATTTCATATTTTTTGTACGCGTCTTTTTTAATAGTCATTGGAATGTCAGCTTGCGTAATAAACACATACAAAAATGAAGGCAATTTTAGGGATATGTTTTGTAAGTTTGAAGATGGTATTAGTAGAAAACGTGTGGTTTATGGAACCCTTCTGTGTTCGGTTTAATAAGTTAAAAGGAACTATAATACTAATACATTACTACATTTCTGTAATTGTGACATCCTTTCAAACAAAACATATTGTAATGAAGTATATCAATATTTTCCTACACCTATCACTATTGTTATTGCCATGTGTAATTTTGACATGACATTTGCGTTTGGTTTTTAGCCAGACGAGTGATATAGTCTTGGTTCTTTACTTAGACCAGACTATGGACTTCTGTGTCTTGTATTCCACACGTTATACACACAATCACTCCCATGGCTAGGAGGCAGTGATAAGATGGAGAGGATAGAGAGTGAGCAGTTTATCGTACAATAGATGATTTACTTCTTAACTGATTTTCTTCCATTCTCTATTAAATAGACAATTTGTATGAATGCAGTTTGTTACATAAGCTAGCAGAAAGATAACGAAGGCATTAAACTGGATTCATGACATGCCTTTCATGTTATCCCCGACTGTATATAGTCTAGGTTATTTCTCCCTCAGCTGATACCTCCCAGCTAATGAAACTCATGTCATGTTTGCGTCATTCCTCTGACAGTCAATAGAGAATGATTGTTATGGGCTCTGACATCACTGGAGGGGTCTTTGAGTTATGAGTGCATTTTATGTGGAATACTTTTCACACCACGCTGAAATGAAGTGATAACCATCAAGAAAGCTGTATTGTAACATCTGTTTTAGTCTGTACTGTATTTACTTTGTACCAAAGGACATGACGTTCTTTTGTTAGCAGTGCTACCACAGGACATCTCCTGTTATTAACATAATGGCTCTGGTTAAGAATATAAATAAGAATATGATTAGAATAATCAGGAACTGTGATAATACATTTGCCCGTGTTAAAGGCTGGACGATTCCATTCAAATAGACTATGCTGAAACATTGTCATATTAGTTGGAGGTCTGCTTTGGAATTGGATAATGATGATGGATAGATGACTTCCTGCACTGCACACACACAAAAGCGTAGAATAATGGAAACAAATGATGTAAAACGACGATTTGTATCGGTGCCTTTTTAAAAGTTAGGGTACTTTATAGGTTTAAATGTCTTCATATGTGAGTATAGGCATACATCTCCAGCTGGCTGGTTATCTGAAGGTCTCATTTTTCTTTTAATTCATCTTCAGTGGACAATCATGCATCATGACAGTATTACGGATGAGCCCCCATCATGCACCTGGTTGCCAGCCAGAAAAATTGTGGGTTTTTTGCACATCCAGCTCCACAGACAGTGTGTTTCATCTCCTACTTCAGCTCCCTTAAACAAAGCAGGTGATGCTAATGTTGCTGTTGACAGGGACAGCAGGGGTACACCCTGTCCCCACCTATTCATGATGAGCCAGCTGACGGATGTCAAAACACTGCTAATGCTCCTGAAGTGCCGTTGTCTGGGAAATAAGACAAAGACAAAACACTTAGTGCCGGTTGTGCTGTGTGTGTCCCTGTCCTTTTTGACACTAGTTTCTCTGGCAGTGTGGGTGGACTTGAAGAGGAGAGCTGAGGTCTTTTTATAGCAGTCCACCTTCCTGTGTCCTTTCTTGAGTCTCATTTTATGGAAGACGAATGAAGTCTGCTATGTGTATCCTGTCAGGGAAGACGGGTGTTGTTATTCATCAGGCTTGTTAGATGAAATCGAGGCACTCACACACACCCTCTGTACCAGGAAACCTTTGCTCTTAAGCAGAAAGATGCAACGCTATCTGCTTCTGTGAGGCAAAGTCCAAAAGATGAATAAGCTATTCTAATCTGCAAGGACCATGGTCTGCTTTGAATTAGAAATGTTGCGTGCGCTGAGTCATTGAACTGCTGATTATTGGATTACTTCCTGCCGGCTTTTTACGTGTCCACATTATTGATAAGTTGTTACTTGCAAATATATACATATTACTTCAAAACAATGTTTATACGTATGCTTTACATTGCATACATTTTATTTTTGTTTGTGTCAGTAGGGACCGTATATATGCCATTTTATATTTGTTTGTGTGTTGTTGTGCCCCAGCCCTTGTGGCTGTCTGACTCACATGGGTCATGTAAAATAAAAGCGACAGCGCTGCTTCATGTCTCTTTACCCACGAGCTCCTTTCTTTTCCATTGGCCACAGACACCTGATTTCCCTGATGCTAAAAATAGACTCCTTCAGACCCTAACTCCCCCTCTTGCTGCCCCCTCACCTCTTCCCAGTGTATCGGGAAGTCTCCCTGCGTTATGCCTATTCTTTGCTTCCATACGGCAGACAAAGCTCCATTGAGAGAAGTGTGTCTTTGTGTGAAGGAGATGTCAGACTCCTTCAGTGCAACACTGAAAGAGAGTGTCTGTTTTTTTTTTTTAGCTCTGATAAGAAAATCCCAAGATGATAAAGACAGGTTTTCCACCGAGCTGAAACCTGACTCTGAACACTTCTGAAGCCAAAGTCATAGGACCATGAGCATCTTTGAAAATGGCCTTTTATGGTCAGTGTGTGAGACGGCCTCTGTCCTTGGTCAATGGGTAGAGCACTTTTGTGAAGCCTGCGTTACTCGTGCTGCACAAGAGGGTTTGAGGTATTTCACCAAAGGGCAGCAAACAGCCACAGCTTTTCCAGAGCAGCTTCTTCTTATGGACAGTTCATTTGCTTTGTGGTAGATGTCCTCAGACCAATAATAAACTGGTGACCATCAGCTATTACAGCATGGGAAATCAGGGATTTTCTTCACAAGGATTCAGTTAATTCAATATTGGTATTCTCCTGTGTTCCTCCATATCTCTCACACTCGGTACTCGATTGTATAAAAGTAATAAGTGGTCTTCTAAGTTCATTTTGAACCATGAGAAGAAATTGCACTCAAATGTCATTGGGCATTTTGAAGGTAGGCCTGCATGTCTTAACATTTAAACATGAGTACAGTACAAGTAGTGTTCGAAATGGGGGGGAGCTTGGCTCCCCTAAAGAGGGGAGGAGCTCCCCTGAAGGCCGACTTTGAGATAAATAGGGGGAGCCCAAAAAAATCGTGTATATTTGTGTCCCACAGATTAGAAATGTTGAGTTTCTGTAAACACAAGTTGTTGAAATAAATAATAGTCATTGTTCATTACAGTTTCTGAATATTTTTTTAATATTTGTGAATATTTCTGGGTGTTGCCATCTGTACGTGGCGGCGCTGCATTCTTTACGCTACTTACATTGCTATGGTTACGGCGGCGATGCCGGCGCGGTATTTGACATTTTCATATTGATATTTTTTTTTAAAATATGGCGAAACGAAAACAGCCAAGCCTCGCAGCTTTTGGATTCACAAGCAAAGAAGCGAAGGTGTCTAAAAATGACAACGTAAACGGAACAACTTTTAGTTGGCCGGCTGTAAGCGGCGCTAGGGTCGAGTTTGACAGCTCCACACCGAGGGAGAGGCCTGACGATGCCCATGAGCCGCCTTTTAACTGGACACAGAAAAAATGGAGTGAGTGGAATGAAAGGTATCCATGGCTTTTCAAAAAATAAAAATAAATGTGGATGTGAGATTTGCAAAGAGGCAAAACGTTTATTGATCTCCCTGCAGCTCGCAGAAAAATCCACGGAGTGCACCTTTCACAATAATGGATTCAGGGAAAAGTCAGCAGTGATCAACAGAATAACCTGCGGAAAAAGATTTATAAGCACCATAAGAGCCAGGCACACGAAAAAGCGATCGAGATTTCGGAGATGAGAAAAAAAGATGTCCTACCAAACAAGGTAGGCCTATTGGCAATCAATGTTGATCTAATGCAGGAAACATATGCATCTTTCAGTCAACAGAGCGTGCGTGTGACATGTTTAGTAGCATGATGTGCACTGAAAAATAGGGCTCCCCCGAAAGCAAATGGGTAATTCGAACACTGACTACAAGCATTAAACGCTAAATATTTTGTTTTCACATTCTGCATTTTATTAAGAGATGTTTCTGCTACATGACATATCAGTACCAGTTTTTTTAGCAAGAAGACAATGATCCAAGTTGGGGAAGCACAGAGACTTAAAGAAGTGAAAGTGGAGACATGAGAAACAGGAGAAAGAAATATCAGCCCTGCAGCGTCTGGTCTCTACTTTCCTCGTCACTCTGACTTCAGCTTGACAGCCAATAAGGAAAGAGTCCTTTGTCTCCATGGTTACCCCCGTTCAAGCCATGATGGAGAGGCTGAAGGGGCAGGAAAGGAAAACGTTTTTGGCCTATTTATGGAGTTTAATCCATTTAATTTCTCTTCTTGACAGTCAAAAACAAAATGCATTGCCAGTTCTTTGAGTGCTAATGACATTTTGATTTTTAATGCTTGTTAAACACTGATAGATAAACTCCATAGAGAGGGCAACATGGTTTACTTTTAACTGTTTGATTTCATATGATTCAACTATTTTCATCCAATGGCCAAAAAACTGCCACTATTTTATAAAATGTAGGATTCCACAAGCTTTTAATCACAGACATTTATTTGACACCTAACAAGTCTGCATTTTTCTCTTTGTTTAAGGCGTTTGCTTTCAGAGCTCATACATGCATTTTATCCATAGGTTCAGCCTTCATGCTAATAACACAGGTTTGATTGATTAGACTTCTTTTTTTTAACATAACATGTGTCTTGCGTCCCTTCACAAAACTCCTTTTGAGTTATTACAAGCTGGCTGATGGTCAGTCAGATGAATTCAGTTTGAATATCTGATGCATGTGAGGGTGGTTGCATTCTGCCATAGATGGTCTGATAGTGTAGGTGTCATCCCACTGAAATAACAAGTCAAGTTTCTGTTGTATTTCATATAGTCCAAGCCACTTTGCGATATTGTGAGAGATCGCTTCTAGCAATGTTAATGTGAGTCCATCAGTTGTTATTCCTCTATGTCAGTGGTGAGCAAGTATCAGCAACAGGCGCCACATTAAGCATCTTGTTGCTACCAAACACTCATGGAGATGCTGATAGAGATGTTTGAGATGGATCATTTTAACCTACCAAAGCATTTCTTGTCCTTTGGTCTGTAGGCTGGATGAATGGGATGGACACATATCAAGTTTAGCGATGCTTTACTTTTCTGTATCCGTCAGAGTTACATAAGACTTCTCTTTGTACAGTTGATTCAAGCCGTTTGAGGAGAGCGACAGCAGGAGGAGATCCTCATGTAACCTTGGCACGTACCTGATTAATCAAAGCATAATTAATTTGCATATAAGGTCATCTAATTTTGTATTTCAGAGTACAGCGTGGCGTTGATTAAAGATAGAGCTATGTGACAGGCCTGTTTTGGAAAACGCTAGGCTGATGAGCATTACTGAGGCATAAGAAAACAATGGCTCCACTTATTAGCAGCTTAAAGTTCCCAGCAGTCACTGGGCACCAGATTAATCTATGGAGTATTTTAATTAGATGCTGTGAGGGTGTCTAATCCAAACTTATTTTCCACTGGTGCAAAGCTTCACATGTCGTCAGGTTCACTGATCTGCCTTTAGAGAGAGTTCATGTTTCCAATTATGAGATTTAGTGCAGCTGTTTTCATGGAACTCAATTTACAACCACATAATTGAGGTTATTTAGAAACAACTAAAAGAGCAAATCATTGCTGCAGCTATTACTCAGGTGGTACTTCATTTTTCAATAACCTAGTTCTCTATCTGTATCTTTCAAGCAGCAAATGATTAGTTGTAAAATGTTACATTTGTTACATAAAGGTGAGGAATGGCTTGCTTAATCCACATACGGACTAAACCCCCCAGTGTACGATGAACCATTTGTGTGGTTGTTTTTAAAACTCTTGCTCTGCTATAATAGTGTACGGAATGTTTTGCACATTCTCTTCTGAGTCTGTTCTTGCTGGTTCTTGTTTGTTCTCTCTCTGTGTAAACGATGATCGTATCTAGAAGCAGTTCTTCCTCGCAGGGAAACTGTAGGAGGACGAGGAGAATGAACACAAAGGAGGAGATGCTCACAGGGTGTCGAGTATTTTTAGCTTTCCTCTGTACTGCGATGATGAGTAAAGAATAAGGGCAGGTTGTGAATGTGCATCCCACTTCCTTAGCCTGCGGAGGAGCGAGGGCCTGAGGGACAGGAGGAGTGATGGACTCTTTCTAGGGCACATGGTGGGATCTTACTGTATTTACAAGATGAAACACCGCGTTTGATCGTGAACTTGTTATCCTCTCTATTACCATAATCATATCGCTGAGCTGGATAATGGCACTGCTAGAGAATCTGGTTGTTGTTGAATTGTTTTTTGGTGGTGCCAAAGACCCTGGTAATGAAGGATTTGTTCTGAGGAGATCACATCTTCTCCATTTCTCTTTTCTGTTAGCACAGTTTGAGTCTTTATTAATGCAGTGTAAATCACAGATAACTCTCAATGTTGTCCCTACTTTTATCTTTCATTCTTTGAACATGCAAACCATCCTGGGCTCTTTTTCAATATAAAGAAAAGATAAATGTTTGCTGACCGTTTCTATGCTTTATTGAAGCCGACAATGAACAAAACATGGTCTTTGTCCGATAGCCTCCTCCGCCCAACCTGCACCTGTATAATGAATAGAAATGTTCCACATGCTCTATAATGGAGTATCTCAAAGGGTAATAGTTGAAGTGTCTTGTAGGGTCAGATATATGATAAATAACTTTCACATGAATTATATATTACATGTTACTTGTTAGATGCTTTTTATCCAAAGCGAAGTGTCTCAGGGACACCACGACATGCTGACTGCAGTGGGGTTTGAACCTGTGCTCCCCTGATCCGAACACCAACGCACTACTCCACTGCGCCACACGCCCATGAATATGGTATAGGTAGAAGTTCCCCAAGTTACCATTCCTCACCTTAATACAGAGATTCCTTAACGTTTTCAGGCAGACACACAAAAGAGAAATTCAGTTTCTCACCTGGATCAAAACGTTTCAAAATACACAAGGAATAACTATTGATAATGTTTACCAATTAGCAACATTGTGACTATTATTATTGTTTGACATCCTCTGTTTCCTATTAATATGATTATTATGATTACGAACATTTCAATTAAATATAACAACTGTTACAAACGGCACCACACACAGGATCTGAACCGTGAAGTGCAGCGTAGCAAAAAACCACTTTGATTGAACTTGATTAGGTAAATGTATTCAGAGCAATGTTCTGATCCTGGGTCCTGACCTTACATTTGGGAAAGACTGGCGGTGAGGTTTTCAGTACGGCAGGTTTTGTAAATCAACTTTGTAATCTGTGTCACACACTTTATATAAATATCCATATACTGAAAAAAGATACTTCATATGTTGCCCTTCATAGATTGAAAAGAGCAGTCTGATCTTTTTAAATTTTGCTTTAAAGAAAAGAGTAATTGCCTCTTTGGGGACTGCAGGTGGATGGTGAGCTCCCTCGCTCTGGCAGATCAGCGCTCAGTCCAGCATTAACAACATTGTCTTAAGCCTTTTGACATATTAACTGGATTGGTGGATAAGCCCATCAACTCAATCGAGGGCTTCTTGCCGCGGGCAGAAGGCTGTGTTTGTGGCGGTTGTCATAGCTGAAGTTGTCTCTGTAATGTCAAGGCGACGCTGAATGAAAGTGATCTATGGTATGGGAGGCAGCCCAGGGGTAACATTTTCCACTTGAATTTAAATGGGGACTTGCCTTGGGTCAGTCATGAGGGAACTCCTGCCCCCCCCCCCCCCCTGCTCCTCTGGGATTCACCTTGTTTGCTCTGCCTCTAAGCCTTGCTCTGTAACACGGGGCTACATTTAAAGGAGCACACCATTGCGGCCTTTGGGTTAAAAAGCCTATGGGGTAACTTCTCCTATCCAGTGTTCTACTTTGTGTCGAGAGCCATGCTCAGCTGTTGCTCTCTGTCCCATGATCAACCTGTCTGCTAAATGGTGCCCCTTCAGATAGATAGACTACACTATACATTATAATATACAGAATAAAAATACTCTCTCATATACCGAACTACGAATTATATAAACATAGTGTACCATATACATAAAACATTTGTCATATGTAATGTGTTTATGTTTAGACGTTAGCATGAGCCTCTGGTTTATGACGCATAATCCATCCTTTAATTTAGAGTAAGCACGTTTCATCCCTGCGAGAGGTGAGCAGATGTGCACATATTTGAGCGCTTGTTTGTTTATGCCGGCTCCAGAAGTCACACAGATGTAACTGTGCTTACAGGCTTCATACTTATAGCGGTTTAATACGAGGGAATGATGTGGTTTCCTACTGTTTCCTGGAGCATTATGTACCTCTGATGGTTGGTCACACCTTCTGAAAGGGTCGCGGATGAGGTATTTGCAACATTATTCAGCTCAGGGTGCACAGTCCTTCCACAGCTGGCCCCACGTTTAACAGGCTGAAAAACCAGTGGTGGGTATAGGCACAAACACAGTCATACTAAAAGTGTTTTGTAGCTTTGTTGTCTTCAGTTTTGTGAAGCGGGAACATTGGAGGCTGCTTTGTGCTGAGTGCTGTGGAGGGTGCTACTGTTGCGTCATTGCCAATAGGGGGGCAGAGACTATATTTTTAGAAGGGAATGAGCATATTCTCCGAACAAACCACGTCAAGCACTCTGCTTGCGTATGCTAGGATTATTGTGACCAGGCTATTTTTAAGCAGTGTGTGTGTGAGTGCCTTTTTTCTGGGTCAAGTACGGTGCCAGTTCTCTCTCTCTATCTCTCTCTCTCTCTCTCTCAGGGCTGCTGGTGGATCCTGCATTACAGGTCCTCTGCTGTGCTCAGCATCTGCATCAGTCACAAAGGAAAGAGTCAGAGAGACAGAGGGCGTAATAGCCGCTTTAGGATAGGCCTGTGTCTGCAACCAACAATTAATCAACTGAAAAATAATCTCAACCACTCAAATTATTCATTCAGAAAGGCCTCATTAAACTGAAGCGTATCGTTAAAGGAAAAAAGAATACCTTCTAAATCGAAAGCCACATTGCATACAGATGTTTGTGCTATATTAGTATCCGGCACACACTGATAAATACACACAGAACGCAGAAATGTGTGACAAACACTTTAGTGTGGGAGCGTGTTTGGGTGTGTCTGTCTTTATTTGTTGCTTCCAGAATAGAGAGATACACTACAACTATAAACTCAGCTGAAACAAAACTTGTGTATTTATATACTAAGTTTGTGTATATTGAATATGTGCACGCTTGTTTATATGTTTGGCCTGCAGAAATATTTCTTTATCTTTCTCTTCATTTCTAGATGAATTGATTAATCGTGTTGTCGATAACATTTCAGACAATACTGAGGGAGTTTCTCAATGACCAAGGTGATGTCTTCTTACATGTTTTGTTCTGTAGTTTCAAAACCCAAATATAAACCGTTTAATGAAAATGAAACGGGTGAAAGCAGCACATTTTCATCAGATGCTGAAAACCATATTTTTTGTCATTTTGAATAAAAAAATTACTTATTACGTCGAATAAGTTATCAAAATAGTTTTTGTGTGTGTTTGCGTGTGTCGTCCATGCATGTGTGAAACAACAAATTGAAACACCATTTTGCTTATAACTAAATCAATATTTGGAATAAATCCAAAATAATTCTATACACACATGCAGATTGTATTGCTGTGCCACTTACGGTACGTCCACACGGCAGCGTGCGTTGAAGCTTGCCGGTGGAGCGCGGCCAACAACCAATCACATTAATCTCCCGTCCCAGACACACAAGCACGCGGTTTAATTGGCTAGAGCTTGTACTGGCATATGATTTGATTGGCTGGCTCTTCCGTCGAAGCTTGAAAAGTTGAACTTTTCGCAACTTTCGATGCGAGCAACGGAGGCAAAGCGACGCGACGGAACCACAATGCAGTTCGGCAAAGCCTGACGTCACCCCATTCAAAGTGAAGTCACCACACATGTTGTGACTGCGGGGTTTCCCCCTGTTATGCTGCCTGTCCCTCTCTCTGTTTGCCTTTCTGTACATACCTGGTTTCAGTTCCTTGAATGTCTGTTACCAGTTGACGGCAGCTGGCTGGACTTTGATTTTCACAGTAATCATTCTCCATCAGATAATCGGACATTAACATAATCTGTTTTACTGTGTCCAAATCGGTACAGCTGTCACATCCAGGATCGCTGGCCAAGAAGAAATTCTCAGAAGTTTGTTGCAGCATCAGTTGCAACCCACATTCCAACCATGCTTCAAGTAGATTATAAAGCTGTTTGTCACCGACACTTTCAACCAGAATGAGCAAAGTGACCTTCCCCTCTAAAGCCTGGCACTGACTTCTCGAGGCTTTACTCTGGGCCTCTCGAGGATAACCTAGTTCTATCCCAGTCCATCCCAAGAGTATAGTTATATTCAGCAGAACGCTTCTCTTGTCCTCTGATTTTGTCAAAGTGTTCTTCTGTGTAGAGCAAAGATATTATATATATTATAAAAATGCAAAGAAGACAATGTTACTCATTTAACCAGAACACCTCCCATGCTGTTAGAAAGCCCCTGCTCCAGGTTTAGAAGTTCTTCAGGCTACAGCGAGGTGTTGTAGAGGCGAGCATTGAATAGCTGGTGGACCGGAGCCCTTTGCCGACATCTGGAACCTCCCCAAAGCTGGCCTTTGTCTGCTGGATGAATGACGCAGAAGGAATATAAGTGTGTTTAGACGGAATGGCTCAGTTCCAAACCAGAGGAAAGTCCACTTGCTGCCATAGGTCAGAAAAAAAGTGAACATCGGGGTTATGCAATCCTGTCTAGTCACATTTGAATGGCCAAATGCAGGCACAGAATAATACAGTCTCATTAGCATGGTGACTAAGATCTTGTCCACCAGGGCAGCGCAATATACAACTTTTTGAATCATCCCTGTGATGACAATGTAATTGGATATTTTCACCAGTCGTATCTGATCACAGACAGAACAATCCCTTCCTCAGCTAGACTCCTACCGTCTTTGTTGACATATTAAGGTGTGGGGGGAAAAAAACACAATCTGTTGTCAAAAACTTCTTGGACTGGAAATGTTTGTATCTCTTCTTACAAAAAGTCACAAGTCATCACTCAATTTGACAGATATGCAGTCTCCCTTTCCTTGTTGACTCCTCTTTAGTTAACGTGTCACCTTAGCTGACATTGCCTTCAGCCCTGGTCTTGTTTTGTACTCACTTGGCTCTGAATCAGTTCTTCTCTTAGCGGTCCCAAGCAAACTTCTGCAACTCACGCCACCCACACACTGGTTATGTATAGCCCACACCTACCCCTATCTGCCCACTGGTTTGAAAACAACGCTTCGTATAATTCTAAAGGCTGCTATTTCTGAAACCTCACGCACAGGGAGCTCTTTCAATGTTATGTAATGCTCCCAACTGAACTGTAATCCCTCTTATGCTGAGTGAGCCCCCCATGTGATGGTGCTGAAGGGTTGGGAGAAACGGGGTGGCTGTTCTACGGCTACTACTGGCTTTACGGGTGCTCTCCGTAGACTCTGGCCACCTGCCCCCTCCCCCACACACACACACACACACACACACACACACACACACACACACACACACACACACACACACACACACACACACACACACACACACACACACACACACACACTGAGGCCTGTGTATAAGAACCGAAGTGTATCCTGTAAAATCTCTTACTTGGATCTGAGACGCTGGATGGAGGCACATTGCTGATGCTCGCCATTTGTGCCTGCGCTCGGACTAAACTACACTGAGCATCAAACTGTATGTCCTGAACGACTCTCTGGATCTCCTCTCTTCTTCATCTGAGTGTGAGACACAAGGATTTATCTATGTCCTCGGTTATGTGTAGAGGAATTTCTCAGCTTCTGGAATGTTGTCTGTGTGTTGTTATCTTTTGCTTGTGAGGAATGTTTTATGTTGCTGGTTTAGAGTGAGGTTGATGAAGACTTGTTTCATGAGCTGTTAACTTTTTTACTGATTTAACACTGCTACCTGGATGCCTGAAGGCATTTCATTAAATTCTCATTCACAGCTTACTTACCTCGTGCTTTTATTTGTGTCTTCCTTCACAGGAACCGTCAATGTGGTCTTCAGCTGGTGATTTGACAAGTCACCTATAGGATCCCCTCCGAGTCTCTCCTGTCTCCTCTCCCCCTCCCTTCCCTCTGCCCCTCCCTCCCCCCTTCCCTTGTCAATCTTCTCCCCGATCCCTCTATCCCCCTCCTCCAAAATTCACCATGCTTATCAAGGAGTACCGCATCCCCATGCCCATGAGTGTGGAGGAGTACCGCATCGCTCAGCTCTACATGATCCAGGTGAGGTCACAACCCTAAATATATCACTTTTTTTACCCACACACCTGGCAATTAAACCAGTTCACAAAAACAAAGCAGTGGGAGGGGAGAGAACTTAACGGGGAGTGAGATAGCAGCATGCACAATTATGAAATGAGTGGTCACACGGTCTTGCGTCAGTGTAATGGAACAAAGAGGGCTTGTGTGCTGATAGATTAACTAATTTAAACTCTCTGAGCCTGGTTGTTTCCACATACGTTTCTCCAGGAGACGGGGTCGATGCACTTTTGCTTTCACTGCCATCTCGTTGCACACACATCCGTCAGTGATGGAGATGGATATACTGCCTTGTCTATGACAGTCAGTTTCATTTGTCTTAGCAGGGCCCTTAGCTGGAGACTGGGAGTCTGTGTAAGCGCTTTAAGGTTTACAGCTCCAAGCAGGAACGGGTGATTTATACAGCTTTAGTTATCCTGTGTGGTGACATATTTTCTCTTCATATGACATGTTTAAGTGGAGGAAGATTTATTTAACTCAGTGGTACAGCCAGGTGCACTGTGAGCACAACAGTACACAGCAGAGGCATGGAGAGCAGTCACGGGGTCACACATACCTGTGTCAAATCAGATTATGTCACAAATCCTAAAACCGCTAATGATTGTTTGAAACCCACATGTTTTCAAATATCAACACAAGGCAAAGAAACCTGAAACCTCCAGCACAGAGCGGAGTTCTGAGTGCAGAGTGAGAGAGTTGCATTAGCATAGGGACAGTTTTGACAGTAACCACAATAGATTGTGCCGTTTTGGATGCAAACCGGACCCTCGAGCTTATATCAAATTCTTCTAGATATTATTGTAGCATTACTTTTCACAACCACTAATGCTCTGTCAGCCAGTGCAAGTTACAGGTCATTATAAAAAAAAAGAGAATAGACCAGATGTCGAAACTCATTGCTCGCGAGCTCCGGGGCCAGTTGCAAATTGCTCAACGTAGCGTGCCGTGAGCAGCACTAGGCGTGGTGAAGCCAGATCCAGAATCTGTTGGAGAAAGAGAGAGTAAACATTCTTGTATCCTCCTTGCTGTGTTTTCTTTCAAATTTTTTATGTTAGGCAAATTATACATTATTGAAGAATATTTTTAACATACTAAAACATGTCTGGAGGGGCACTTTACATATTTATCGCTTTGAGGCCTATGCTTATCTTGGCACTAAGCATTCAGCAGTTGTGCTGGGATTTGAGTTGCATGGTTATGTAATCTGTATCACAAGGGGTGTAATGTTGTTTGAAGAGCAGGTTGAAGGTAAAGGCCTCTTTAATCCGGCGTTTCACATGGTTCAGTGTGTGTGTCTTGCTTCTTCAGTGATCTTGTGTCAAATGAGGCGTGCTTTCATGAGGAAATAAGATGCATTAGAAGTGAGTAAAATATCCATAGTGCAGTGTTATGTAAAAATCCTAAATCTGGAAATGTATGTTGGGTTAGGGAACGTCTCTTTACAGGCCATACAAAGCAACATATGCACTATGTTGTATCCAAGTTAAACCTTTAGGCCTTGCATAAGGAAGCCCCAGCATGCCTTCAAGCTGTTAAAGAGATGCCCCTCCTACAACTGTTTATCTTACACCCAAATTAATTATTGTTTATGTTGACAAAGAAGTCTAAAATAAATATCCACCCACTATTGTAACAATACTACAGTGCACGCTGCAGACAGCCTCTCCTTTTTCTCTCTATGAAAACCGGTTATATGTCAGTGTCTGAATATTAACCTCAAGCCGTAGTAACAGTTTATCCTTATGTAGACATTTCTCTGTCCTGTTTGCAAAAATGAAAATAATATTATATAATTAGGACATATTGTTCTCTTAAGGAATTTCAGACTTTTCAATTAACAAGTTTTCCTGGTGTTCTTCTTTTTATCCTCTCCCCCTGGTGTACAAAACAGACCGGTAATCCAGTTGAGCTGTAGATGGTAGAGAACATGACTCAGCAATCGTTCACTGGAGCAAGCAGGCGTTTCAAGGCGGCACAATCTGCTTCCAAAACTTCCACACACTTAATTGGCACATAAACTCAGGGTATTGAGGAGAGCTACTGATCACGTGAAACTGTAACTTTAACATTTCTTGTTTTGCATGCCAAAGTCACTGCAGATGCCCATGTGCATTCTCAAACATGTAATCAAATGATAGGGAGATAAATTGTTTCATTAGTGACCCATAGTTACCTTTCCCCCGGACCTCACCCTCTCCACACAGCCCTGTTGCTGCAAGGCTTCCGTCACCATGGCAACCGTGACATCATCAGCGTGCCGGTGGTCAGGTTTTGTTCGAGAGAGGGAGTGAATGAAAAGAGGAAATGGAGGATAAAAAGAGAGGTTGCGAAGGAGGGAGGGGGTGGAAGTAAAACAGAGAGAGAGAGAGAGAGAGCTGTATTTTGAGCAGAGAGGATTTTGCTGGCGTCTGTGGGTACCCTTCGCTTCATTGCTGTATGTTACCAGGGCAACTGCACCATGAAGGCCCGCCTGCCTGCGATCCATCCCCTGTGTAGAGATGTCACAGATGAAGTCCAGGCCTCAGGACAGCCTGGACATATCTGCAGCTCGGCCTCAGAGCCCCTTCTCTCCTCTCACTTCCTCTCCTCTGCCCTTACAGCGCCGCCTTCTTATCTGAGAGCTAATTGCAAATTCATTATCACCACATAGGGATTTGCGGAAAATGCATGAAGCGAACGCGGAATGTGTGAGAAATGAAATGAGAAGATCTCACTGTGTCTCAATCATCCCTCCATCATTCTGACTAAGCAACTGTATCTGTGGAGTGAAGTGCAAAGAAGCATCTCAAACAGGAAACACTCCTCACTTAGTTGACGCAAGAAGGGAACAAAATAACCAGGATGTGACTCCCGTCCTGTTAACGCTATGGGATCTAAACACATAACACATGATGGCTTTTATTTGGTTTGATGTCTGTTTAAAGAAAGGTGGGCGAGATGTGGCAAAGATTTAAGGGCATGACTTCACGTCACAACGCAGCGGCAGTTTGTCTTTGTGAACTGAGCCAAAAATGATTTTACAGTAGAGTGGTGTAGACGAGAGACAGTCGACGCTACCAGAGACTCTTAAAAACCATTACATCATTCTTTTCCCAACAGGTATAACACACACACACTGTTTTCATCAAGAATCTCAAATACATTTCAGTGTTAATTCTCTTTAAATCATATTATCTACTCCCGCTCTTCTCTTATTATTTACTACGGGAACGGCCGAGCCCTGCTCAATGTTTTTTAATCGTTCCCCCGCTGAACTGGAGAGAAGCATGCGTTACTCCAGGAGGGAGAAGAATAGACAACTGCGTTTGGCAGGCTGCTGTTACCCGTCAGCCGCAACCTAATTATAGAGACAGACAACAACAAAACACAATGATTTCCATTCTCCCCTTTACCTAGACGGCTGACCTAACATCAGGACATACTTTGAAAACATTTTGAACCGTCTGTATGCAATGAAAATAATTACATTTGGAAAACTCAACAGCAATAAATCTTGCCAAATATAATAATACTGGTACTCACAATATAGCACTGACCTTATTGTGAGTCTAATTGAAAGGCCAACTGTTAGTTATCTGTGCGAGTGGATAGACATGATTTATTGTGTTATTGGTATACTCTTTGGTTATCCGAATTCCTTTATTTGTCCCGCAGCGGAGACGTTTACAGTGACTGGCATAGCAGGTCAAAAGACATCCAATAATAAAGAGAAAGCTAATTTATGAAATATAGAGAACAAAAGCACACATTAGTAGTAATAGAATACAAATAAGTACACATCCATGGCTTAAAATGAGGAACGGCAATTAAAAAAAACTAAATGGCACAAGTAACTTGTACACATATTTTGTTTTAGATTTGTGTCTACACAGCTTGGTGCATTTTTTAAGCATTTCGCTCCATACAGTCAACTCAATTTGACATTTTATTCAAATTGTGTTTGGACGTTTGGTTCCTGTCTGGTGTTCTGATGTTGCCGTGGCGCCTGTGCTGTGTCTTCGGAGCAGTGTCTGGGCTGTTGAGAGCAGAGCGGGTGGCTAATGAATGACCTGTCAGAGGTAATGAGGTCCGGAGCGATGGATGCTTCATGGCTTCCTCCTCCCCACTCCACTGACTCACTGCCTCCATCGCCTCTCCCCCGTGGACAGACTGGAGGAATCTGTCTCCCTATTTACCCAGCGCTGCACTGCACTGTGTTCAGACTGAACAGCGACTGATGAAAGAAATACGAAAGATGAAACCTTCTGACATTTATGGTCCTCGCTCTTTGCTCCCTGTGATTTCCATACCGTCAGCACTTGGACTATGCCCAGCTGTCCAAGTATCCTTTTTTTCTGGTTTCATAACCACCACAAATCTTACACTTGCCATGTCACACATTCCTGTCTTTAAGGCTTTGAGTCACCTAGCTGTAGGTCTACTAAACTGCACGTGCAGGCTCCACCCAGCCTCTCTTCCTGTGTGCACCTGGAATGTAAATATGGGAAAGGTGTGGCTCCACGAGCTGGTTTTGGGCTTCCTGATTTGCAATTCATAGCTTGTAGATCTTTCAGGAAATCACATCTTGCGTCATGTTTTCATTTGCAAAAAGACACCATGTCCATTCATTTGTTTGTTTCAGTTCCTTTTTACACTTTGAATATAAGCGTAGAATATCTATTCACAAATTCAAAGAAACAATATGTCTAAAATATCTACAAACATCTAAACCGATGTTATTTATTTAGCTGAATTGTGTACTTATTATCCCAAATCCCCAATTATCCAAAAATCGGATGTTTTACTTGATTTCATTTTGCTTGTTACAGAAAAAGAGCCGAGAAGAGAGCTGTGGTGAGGGCAGCGGGGTGGAGATCCTGGAGAATAAACCCTACACAGATGGGCCGGGTGGGACGGGCCAGTACACCCACAAAGTTTACCACATTGGCATGCACATTCCCAGCTGGTTCCGCTCCATATTGCCCAAAGCAGCACTGAGGGTGGAAGAGGAGTCCTGGAACGCCTACCCTTACACCCGCACCAGGTGAGCTTTCAGGAACCCTCCACACACCTCTTCAAAGCCGGATTGAGAGAGCATTAAAACTCTGCCAACGCCAAGAAAATCTCTGTGCATGGGTGTCTGAATGCTGCAGCTGGTAGATTTACACACACATTTTAAGACATACTTTCACACAAAATGACCATATGTACATCAATTACTCATCCCATAATAATAATAATAATAATAATAATAATAATAATGCACTTTAATCCTCCCCTTGGGGAAATTACATTTTTCATTCTGTTGTTATTTCTGTAACCCACGCCAAGTCCTGGTGTCCTTTTGTTTTTCTTGGATGCCTCCACCTTGAACGAAAGTAAATCAAGTAAATGATTCCATGAGTCCACGTTTAACTACGGCAAAGCTATATCAAAACATCAGTTATCTCTCACACACTCGTGCAGTATAGTCAGCGTTTTCCTTATTCAGCTCGGAACGCCCTGAACTCGAGCCGAGGGCGTCCAAAAAAATAAATAATTAGAGAGAAGATCGAGTTTTTATCATTTGAAATGACGATAAGGAAAAAGGACATCCCTCTGTTGGAGGGGCAAAGGAGTCTGGTGGGATTATTTTCGTCGCCAGCAAAGCGCGTTCCTGTGACAAAAAAAACAAAACACCGCCGCATCTTCCAAGGACCATGCCAGGAGGGTTGTCCCTGCCGTCAGGGAGACGTAAAGAGATAGAATAAGGGACGGCGCATTTCAAAATTGTGTGTGTGTGTGTATACGTAAAGCGATAGTGTCGATAAGGGTCGGCTCAATTCAAAATTCAAGTCACGTCACGTCCCCCGGGGTGGACGCCCTCTCAGCCCTGGTCTGGCGGAAACACTGAGTATAGTCGAATTTGTATGCTCACTATTTCCTCAATACATGCATTTTCAGAACAAGCTTACAATATCACTATTCCACATAAACAGCTTGTTTTAAAAGTAAGTTTGAGCAGAAATGCATGTGTTTTGAAAGTAGCGAGCATACAAATGGATTAATGAGTCTGCGCAAGTTGTATGAGTGTTTAAAAACTCAAATATAGTTTTTGGGTGTTAAAAGTTGCCCCCATTTAGTTCAATTCATCTTGGCTTTTCTTTGTTCTGGATAATTCATTCAATGTAAAGGCATGCAAAAAAGGGGATACAATTAAAGCACGCTTACATTCAGTTTATCACATGTAAAATCCCCTGAGTGGTAAGAGGCTATGTGACACGAGTTCTACTGTAGCTGCTGTCGCTCAGTGAAATACAGATAGAGTAAAGACCTCAAGTTGTCTGAAGATTTCTAAAAAGACCTTCAGATTGCTGTGTGTGTCCAGCCTTGCTTACAGGCTGTTAGAAGTGGATGGCCCCCTCACTCTCAGGGTGTCAGTGTTTGTCTGTGATGGTTCAGACAAACACACCGACAGGAAGGTGCTGAACAGAGATGCACCCTTGACTATCGTGTCAGGATATTGATAGACTGCAAGTGCCTGTTGACACATCTATTCAAACAGTGACAGCTTTGCCTCAGATACAACAGATGGGCATGGCTCACACATTTCCTACCCTCAGCAGTGAGAGGGTGTTGGCACTCGTAAAAACATAGTCCTGATCTTGAGCCATTGAGATGAGAAGCAAGTGTCATAATCAAGGCAGCTATCAACCTATAATGTAATCAAGCCTTATTGGGACATTTGTTCTGTGTTTTAATTGATTATGTTGCCTCTGCTCTTTCAGATACACTTGCCCCTTTGTTGAGAAGTTCTCCATTGACATTGAGACCTACTACAAACCAGACACAGGCAACCAAGCCGATGTCTTCAACATGTCTGCAGTAGAAAGGAGGCAGAGGAGTATTGGTGAGACAGTTTGGTATTGATCCTGAGCCTTAACAATAACATAAACTCATATTTAAAAATATGAATTGATGTGTATCATGCTGCTTCAACTATCCACAAATAGCAATCTCAATATGTGTGCAGTATATCTATACTATAGAACCAGCAAAGCAAGTAATGACCTTTTCTTGCAATAGGTATCTAAGGTTAGTAATGGTAGATATAGTTTGATGATGTGTCTTTATATTGGTATTCCCATCAGGAGCATGTGAAGCCCACTTGTGGCAATGTACTGGTACTACAAATGTTTTTCTGAAGATACTCAAAGGACAGCCAGATTCTATTTAGATTGGAATTATTTATTCAGAACATTTCTTTAAGTTTTACTTCCCTATCTAGCAGAATGTGTAGCATAATTGAGGCAATATAACCAAAATACCAGTCTCCATTAATCATTTAGTTTTGTATCTTTGCCAGACCCAATTGACATAGTGACAGATCCCATCCCCCCCCATGAGTACAAAGCAGAGGAGGACACACGGCTCTACCACTCAGCCAAGACCCAGAGGGGTCCTCTGCTGGACGACTGGATAGAAGAGTACAACAACAACCCAGGGATGAGCCCCATCATGTGTGCCTACAAACTCTGCAAGGTGGAGTTTCGCTACTGGGGCATGCAGTCAAAGATCGAGCGCTTCATCCATGATGTTGGTGAGTATGCACGAGGGCTGCACCATTACTCAAATGTTAAGTGAACATAAAGTACAGTACTACTGTTTACGTTCCGTGCTCCACCTACAGAACATCTGTCATTCAAATAATCTTTCCTGAATGTTGTGGCTGTAGTCCAGAGTGGAATAATTGGGTAAAATGTTCTGGTACATTTTATTTTATATTTGGCTTCTATGAGATGCTCTTATTTTTAAATACATATATATTATGTTATATTATTATACTCCTTGGGAATGTTTCTTGACACACATTAGTGATACAGAGAGACAGAAAGAAGAATACATAACCAAACAAATAAAATAGTACAATTATAAAAGCTAAGACTTTGTAAAAATAATGACAATATTTACACAAAATATATTTGTGTAGGAAACTGAGTGCAGTGTAACGCCAGTATTTCACTGTTTGAATCTAAACGTTTGTATTACAAAAGAAAGAAAAAGCAGGTGTCTAATCTTCTCCGTCTCTTCTCCCCAGGACTGAGGAAGGTGATGGCGCGCGCCCACCGGCAGGCCTGGTGCTGGCAGGACGAGTGGTACGGTCTGACGATGGAGGACATCCGGCAGCTGGAGCTGGAGACACAGCTGGCCCTCGCCACCAAGATGGCCCAGTTCAGTCAGGCTGAGGAGGCCGCCGAGGCCAACGGGGGGGCGCCGTCTCCAGACAAAGAGCAGGAGGCTAAAGAGGCCATCAGCTCCATCGAAGCGGAGGAGGTGGTGGTGAGCTCAGGAGGAGAGACTCTGCAGCCCCGAGGCGTTCTCACCAAGCAGTGGTCCACTTCCTCCAGATCCTCCCGCTCATCCAAGAGAGGAGGTGAGGCCATCTTCTTTTCTCACTTCTGTGTGTGAGACTACACAGCCCTGAGACATTATCACATTTAAAATTACACCTCATCACACCTTTCATACGTTCAGTCTGCCACCCGACTCCTTTCCAACTTAAAGGTTGAGGTATGCTCACAACAAAGTCAAACAGTTCCTTAAGAAAAACACAGAAAGTTGTGATGTTTGAGTCCACGCTGGCAGCTGGTATGTGAAGAATTCAACAGGGTTAATCGTCTAATGTGTGAAAAGTAGCACTTTTTTTGTTTGTATGATTTGTTTTTTATGTGTCATTGTTCCATGTAGTAAATTGCTAATCCTCACAAAATTAGAACGTTTTTAGCTTCAAACACTCACTCTCCTATAAGCTTGAATTAATGCGTGTTACAATGGATTCCTATGGCAACATTTTTTGCTAGACTATATACAGTCTATTGTCTAAACTCTTAGCGCCATAAAAAAAGTGAATTGACATTAGTTGGGTTGATTGGTTCATCTTTTCCAAAAGACAGCAGATATTTTTAAAAGATATAAGCAGTCTAGTAAGAAATGCCATGGCAACCTGAACATTTCTCATTATTTTTCAAACGCTTAACTTTTACAATGGACAACCACATCTATTTTGTCTTCTGTGGTTCAGCTTGTATACACACTGAAGCTGCTCCCAAGCCCAATAAAGAGCTCTGATTCGTTGTTCAAACTCCTCAGGACTCGGGATCAGCTTCTTAGTTTGTAGTCTCTGCTCGTATGCCAAGCTTTGTTTTGGGTCCAGAACGTGATGTTTTTACTGTTTTGAATGATGCCTCCACATTTGCCGCACTATCCGACTTTCCTCTCCTCAACCCAGAACTCAGCGGATCCCACCTGGGTTATTTTTAGCAGCGACTTTTACATCACAAACCACATGACCGAATCACAGCCATCTCTAGTGTCACCCCTACCTCCCTGACTCTCATCCTCGTTTTACCCCTGTGCAAATACTCCAGGACTGTACTCTAGTGCACATTTTAGGTGCTTTTTGTTCTGGGTGTCAAACTCAATTTCATCTCGGGCCACATTCGCATTATGGTTGCACTTAAAGGGCCGGTTGTAACTTTAAGAGTATATAAAAATACATATATAAATATTGAATATATATAAAATAATGTATTATATTACATTATTGCCTCTGCATTGGATTATTATCGGATAGGGTAATCAGTTCATAATTAACTACGTCTGAAAGCAGAAGTCTNGTTTTTGATTTTTTTCTCCAGAATTTGGCTTTTCTTTTTAAATCATTTTGTGACATTCTCACTGAAGAGACTTGCAATTATTNAGCCTGGCTGTGAGTCTGAAAACAGAAAACTTAGATGTCTATATATAAGCTTCTGCAGTGACGTGCAGTGAGGTTCATGGCTGGTGAGGCACTGGCACTCAGTGCCAGTGCCTCACCAGCCATGAACCTCACTGCACGTCACTGCAGAAGCTTATATATAGACATCTAAGTTTTCTGTTTTCAGACTCACAGCCAGGCTGCAGGTCTGTCTGTGTCTGTGTCTGTGTCTGCGTGTGTGTGTGTGTGTGTGTGTGTGTGTGTGTGTGTGTGTGTGTGTGTGTGTGTGTGCGTGTGCGTGTGCGTGCGTGCGTGCGTGCGTGCGTGCGTGCTCGGGCTGGGTTTCGCTGTGTCTCGCTGTCTCGCAGACGGCCACTGGGCTCACAGGGAGGGTGGGGGGCAGGAGCTCCAACAAGCCGTTTAGGACAGAGAGTGAATACACATACTATACAGAGATGCTGTATGAGAAACCAATGTAAGTTTGGAACATTGCACANATATTCTTTGCAAGCTCTTGTGGGGCCGCATAAAATGAAGTCGCGAGCCGGATCTGGCCCCGGGGCCTTGAGTTTGACACCCCTGACCTAACATGTTACTCCATACTCCACTACATGTATTACATGACTCAGGTCAATTTAAAGATGCAGATAAATGATACAAAATATAATTCATAAATAATTGATCAAGTTTTATTACAGAATTNGCATATTTGAGATGCATTGTGGGACATGTAGTTTATAGGTGCTTCTGTAAATCGGTATGTAACCGTATAATAAACATAATATATTCTTTGCAAGCTCTTGTGGGGCCACATAAAATGAAGTCCCGGGCCTTGAGTTTGACACCCCTGACCTAACATGTTACTCCATACTCCACTACATGTATTACATAACTCAGGTCAATTTAAAGATGCAGATAAATGATACAAAATATAATTCATAAATAATTGATCAAGTTTTATTCCAGAATTTACTTTATTCCCTGGTGGAATTCACAAGCTACTCTAAACGATATATACTAACAAATAAAATAATGACGACATTTGAAATTCTATTTGAATACAAGATCCTTATTGACCAGCTTAAACCTTACAGTGATGGATAATTATTCATAACAATTATTATCATTTTTAGTATTGTTATATAGGCCGTTGCAGAAAAATGAGTGCTACTTTTTGTACTTTAAGTAAATGGTGATGCTAATGCACTTGTTTTTAATAAAAGACTATTTACTTTTAATAGATTTCTCCCTGCACCCTGACTCTCACCATCGCGCCTCGTTTCACCCCTGTGGTTCTCTCGGGCTATTTTTAGCAGCAGTGCTGACGTCACACACCAGAGGAGGCTGAGGCTCTTCGCAGTGACCCTCCTCTCCAACAATGCTGTTTCCTCCTGTGCGCTGACAGCCACAGCTGTGCCCCCCTCTCACCAGCCTACCCCTTACAGCGATACCCCCCCTACTTCCTCCACACCCATAATATATTCGGCATAGACTGAAGACATGTGATAGACACGGCCTTCTTTTAGGATTACCATTTTCCTCGACTGGCATTTGGTGGTTTTAGGGGTGTTTGTAGCTTGTCTGTGTTACAATGGGTCTCTTGTTTCACCCCCCCGACCACCAAAAAGTCCATCTGTGATGAGCTAATGTACCACTGAGACTGTTGCATGTTTATATAACACTGTGGGTGTGTGGGCTGGAGGAGATTGTGCAATGTTTTTTGTGTGTGTTTGAGTGAATGTGTTAAAAAGGAAAAGAGAGACTCTGAAACACATGTCCCAGAGTAACAGTGATTTTTTTTTTCTTCATGTGGTCTTTCAGTGAGCCCATCACGTCACAGCATCTCAGAGTGGAGGATGCAGAGCATAGCGCGAGACTCCGAAGACAGCTCGGACGAGGAGTTCTTCGACGCTTATGGTAACAACGGTTTTGATTTAGTTTTGGGGTCGATAGTTAGATCAGCAGCATTGTGCTTAATGTGTTCTGTTTTCAAAGAAGCTGCTTGTTTTCCCTCCTCTGACTCTGCATGCATCTCTTTAACCACAGATCAGTTCTTAAGCTTCCCAGATACCCAGCATGCTTTGGGGCTGCAGTTGAAATAGGTGGGTGTGGTGCGACACCCCTGCTCTCTGCCGGATGACACGGGCCGGGTGTCTCATCCTGACGTCCAGTTCAGAATCACAATCGTCCTTGCCCTGTGTTTCCCTCTCACCAACACACTCCCGTTTCTTCATCATCGTTCACACACACACACACACACACACACACACACACACACACACACACACACACACACACACACACACACACACACACACACACACACATTCCCTAACAGTTCATGATGCATTCAAACAATAAAAGCCCCCCCACCCCTACCAGTGTTTGTACAAACATGTAGTCATGATGATACAAGAATACAATCTGTGCTGTCGGTTATTATTGCTTCTGATTATGCTGCACATGTTTCGTTGAATACATTTCTGCTCATGTCTTTGTGAGTAACTGAAATTCAATCATTTGACTGAGTTGACATCTGATCATTTATTTTGCCTTCCAGTATTTGTGTTTGTTTGGATTGTTGGGGGCCTGAAGTTAAAGCACTTTACATTTGATCAAACGAGCATATATATAAAAGTCTGGACTAAAGTCATGACTGTGATAAATGAGTACATGTTTCCTATTTTAAAGTTGATGTATGGTCCTCTTCCTCCTGCAGTAATGCTATATTACACAACTTGTAAAGTAGGTTTATTTATTTGTTTTTAGTGCAAATGAATAAATGAAAGCTTCAGGAGTAGATGCCATATTCAGTGTGTCTGGTCTTCTGAAGCTTAGTACTTATACCCCAACAAATAAAGTGTCTGTTACAGTTACACATGTCATAATCAAACGGCTGCACAACTTTCAAGTCAAGCTGGCCTGTATTGTTATTTATTGATTATTGAAAGTGAATCCATTTAATGAAATAGAAATACCTCAATGCCTTCACACTTTATATCTTATCCAGTTTATAACCAGGTTGATATTCATGTTTTATAAATAAAACAAATGAATGGAGTGAGAAAATAAAAAGTCTTGTTGATCTGTGTACAGGCCGATATGTTTCATAGAAAGTCAAACATTTAATAACAGAAGTCGTCTGGCTGCAACCTGCTCCTCACAAAGCAAGTCTCTATGCAATAAAATGATTTCTATTTCTTTTGTGTTATTTATTTGTAGTATTTCTACAGTGGGAGTAAATAGCATTACATGACATTCATACATTCAGTTTCAGATTAGATTTTGAATCTATTAACACAGATTTAAGTTAACAGGAGGCTGGCTGCCTGTTTCTTTCGAAATGAAGCTACCGGCATTTAATTCAATAAAATATAAAATGATATCCTAAGCCTTTTTAATGAACACATGAATGGAGTGAATGGATAAAACAGTCCAGTCATATATTTGTGTAAATCTGAATTATAAACACTAGATTAAACTTCTGCTCGGTAGGTAATTGCTTAGAATAATGGAAAGGGGGGGGGTGCCAAAGATCGCAGGGGGGGCGCCAGGCCTCAGATGATTTGATGCCCAATATCATATTTAGACTTTTTTTTTCTTCCTTTTTATTATTCTTTTTTTTTTTACATATAATTGTAACGCAATACATGATTGTCACAACAAGCCTTGTCTATACATTACAATACAATATACAAAATTATTGATTAATTCATTTGAATAACAATTCAAGTTAGTAGCTATTAAAGGCATAAAAAGACAGAAATGTATAATTCTTTCTTTAATAGAAATGTTTCTCCTGCCCGTAAAGTGTCCAAACCGGCTTGTCTGGATAAGCACATTTTTAAAACAGTCATTGTCCATGCCCGTTTCAGATTATCTGTCACAGTTGCTCCGATCAGATTGGTCTCCTCCATTTTGTAGATTATTTAAGACTTTTGAATCCACATAAACACATTGGCAAAAGCAAAGTAGCATTTTTGAGACTCAAATGCTTGGGTGGGGGGGGGAAACTTCAAACAGGAGTCATTTGGGGGGGCTCTTGGGAAAAATGGTTGGGAACCCCTGGCTTAGAAGATACGTTTGTTTTTGAAACTTGCATTATGGTTATTAAACCACACCACTTCTGGGCCACTGACACCAAAATAACATGGGCTTACTTGCCATGGATAACCATCAGTGTTATACTTTATACATTAAGATACCCAGCGTAACTTTTATTTGCATTACATCAAATATTTATAAATATTTATTGATTTAATTAATAAAACACTAAAGCTTAGCAAATGTCCTGTACGTTGGTCCTCTGTTTAAAAGTCAAACTAAAAAGTCAATCGACCATGTTAACCCTGATAAATAAATGATACTGTTGGTGTACTGACAACGATTTGATGATGGTTTATGTTGTGTCGCCCCTGCAGAGGATCTGTCAGACAACGAAGACGCCCTGCCGAAGGAAATCACCAAGTGGAACTCCAACGACCTCATGGACAAGATTGACGCTGCAGACTCAGAGGAAACTCCTGGTACGATGAAGACCTCGTGCACTTCATCATGGGAAGTCACTCTGCCTTTGTATTAGATGTTAAGAATGTGTGTGTTTGCAGGTGAGCTGTTCAAGGAAATGACAGTGGATTATGAAAGAGCAACCAGTGAGGAAAGACTAGACGAGGTACGTGTGTCTGAAAAAACACCAAGCCACTAAACACAACCAGCAGAATCATCTCTGAAATAGATTTGCTGTTTTCAAATCCACAGAAAATGCCTTTCATCACCTGAAAGCTTCTGCTAAACTTGTATTAAACAGTAGTGGAAACTAACAAATACATATACTCCAGTATTGTAATTTAGTACAAGTTGAGATACCTTTTTCTGCTACCTAACACTAAATATTTTACTTTTAACTCCTCTACATGTTTTCCATAACTTAGGTTAATTTAAAGATTCAGATAAATTATACAAAATATTATTAACAAATACTTTACAGGTTAATCTCCCTTTCAGATTTACAGATTTATCTCGATTTCTTGGTGAAATTCCCACACTCTCCGAAGGATATATATTTAAAAAAACAATAAATGGACATAAAGACATAATTAATTAATACTTAAAGGTCCCATGTCATGCTTATCCGGTTTGGACCAATCTGCGGACTTCCTCACACACACACACACACACACACACACACACACACACACACACACACACAACACAACCTCAACACACAAAACACACACAACACA
>NW_011367249.1:167827-168500 GCF_000735185.1 Notothenia coriiceps | reverse complement strand
CCTAACCAAATTATCACATTCCTCTACCCCTAGTCTTCCCGTGAAATTATAGTTCTTTTGACACTTTTCTACCCGTTACAAGAAGTCATGAACACATTTGTGGATCAACTGTGGAACAGCCTACCAGGAAATATCAGAGAGTTCAACTCAGTGGAACTTTATAACCAACAGCTAAAGACACATCTTTTTAGATTAGCTTTTTATTAGTCTTTTAATATTTTAGCCTTTATCATTCTCATTATTTATTTATTTTTATTATTATTTATGTATTGGTTTATTTATTTATTTTATAGGTTTTTATATTTTATTTCATTTATTGATTTTGTCTTCCTTTATTTTACCGAGAGGGATTATTTATTTATTTTTGTATTTCATTTTTTACTATCCTACCTTTTACTTCCTGTGTCTCTTAAACGGTTAAACTGTCATATCATGTTGTTATGCTGCATATGTGCACAAAGGTTTTAGTCTNCTTTAAAAAGCAAAGATAATTAAACAAGAATAACACAGGTACATGAATAAACTTTTCTTTTTGCCACTGCTTTTTATTGAACTATTCACATCTCACACCTTTATTCATGTACCTGTGTTATTCTTGTTTAATTATCTTTGCTTTTTAAAGGTCACCTATTATGCAAAATCCTCTTCTTCATGTCTCTTCTATATCAACATG
>NW_011367249.1:162238-167669 GCF_000735185.1 Notothenia coriiceps | reverse complement strand
ACACACACACACACACACACACACACACACACACACACACACACACACACACACACACACACACACACACACACACACAAACTCAGCGGGATGTTGCGAGGCTCGCTGCTGCGAGGAGCGGGACACTGTGAGCTGGCTCACTGGTGTGGGGTCGGCGAGACAGCGAGACACCGCGGAACTCAGCCTGAGCACACACACAAACTCCCAGCCAGGCTGCGGGTGTGTGTGTGTGTGTGTTTCGGGCTGGGTTTAGCTGTGTCTCGCTGGGCTCACAGGGAGGGAGGGGGGCAGGAGCTCCAACAAGCCGTTTAGGACAGAGAGTGAATACACATACTATACAGAGATGCTGTATGAGAAACCAATGTAAGTTTGGAACATTGCACAATATAAATCTATTTTAGTTTACCTCAACAATGGAATTATGATCAGTAGAAATGGCCATGACATGGGACCTTTAAGGGGAAAGGCAATTTTAAATAAGCACCCTTTTTGTTAACTGCAAAATGAAAGTGATGAAGAAATATTCATAAAAATCATAATTAGTTATTATAATTTATAGTATTATAAAATAACATTTTGAAGCTAATGATTTGCACTTAAAAATAGTTTTAATAAAGGATATTTACTCGTAATAGATTTCTACACTGTGGTATTGCTACTTTTACTAAAGTGAAGACCTGAGCTGGTCCACCTCTGATCCCTGGAGTGTCAGGTTTCACAGTTTGGGAGGAGAAGGCTGTTTGTCCCTGAGCCTCTCTGTCCTCTTGTGTTCAGATGCGTGGCTCTGTTAGCGGCCAAGCCAGTAGCTCTCCCATTCCCACCATCACGGTAACAAGGCACCAGTCAGTAAGTAAACTTTATGCAAACCAGTGCATTGTGGGCTACAGTAGCTCCACATAGCCCCCCCTGATCAAACCCAATACTTACTACCCCTGCCCTTTCCAAAACCCAAATCCGTGTTTCCTCCTCAACCTCACCACGTCTGTTCAACCTCTGTTCTCGCAGCTGTGGCGTTGAGTGTGCATAAAGTGCTTCTTTGAAAAAAGTTTTGTGTCAGACTTAGAAGACAAAACGGCACATTATGTTGTTGTGTTTAATGTGACTTCCTCAGGAAACGTTGTCGTTGTTGTTTGCCGTTAGTTGAACAGTGGAGGTTGGATCTGTTCTGTTTCCCTTCATGGCTCTCTCGTGAGAAGACATTTGGTTTGCGCTTTCTAAGATGCCCATGTCTATAAGGCATTATAAACAAACTTATAATATGTTATTATCTGCTTATGAAACTATCATTTTAGTTTTAAGCACTCATTAATGTTCATAATGCTTTATAACAAACAAAAAAACATGATACACTTATCACTAAGCAATAACACCTCTTAAGTATATAATACATCATAATTGCTGGGCATTTTAGATGAAATTATTATTTTTCCACTGTACTTAAATCCAACAATGACCACTAAAAGTGAGTTATAATCACATTATGATGCATTATATCTGCCCTTATAGCTCAAGAGTTGTATTACTCAACCCAGAGCACTATTGATGATTCAGGGTCAAATAAATCACATTATAATGCATAACAAAATTCATTAAATGTATTACAATTATCTTTAAAAATAACTAATATACAAAAGAAATAGGTCAATAAGTGGCACTTAGAAATGAATATGATACTTGACCTTATAAGTCACTATTAAGTGCTTATAATGAGTTATGATTATAGGTAAATATCATTTTTAAACTATAGTTTTAAAGTGCTATATGCAGATTATAACACATACTAAGTATATCTATAATGCATTAAATACATGGGCAACATACAAAGTGTTACTAAAGTGTGTACCAAAATTTTGTTGTGCGGTTGACTCACAAATCTGACAAAAATAATAATTGTATGTACAATAGCTCAGGTATTAATGTTTATCTGTGACTGTTCCCTCTCAGTAAGCATGTTGTCTTTGGTTATGCCAATAAAAAGACGTTTCATAAGTAAATATGTTATTGATTAAAGATTCTCCTAGAGCTCTTCCTCCTTATCCCATCCATCACCCTTTATTCTTCTTCTGTTCCCAGGAGAGCTCGTCAGCACAGTGTCTGCAGCCTTCCAAGATCCACGTGCTGATCCTGGTTCTGCACGGAGGAAACATCCTGGATACGGGCGGAGGCGACCAGAACAGCAAGCAGGCCGACGTCAACACCATCAGCACGGCGTTCGAGGCAGTGATGCGCCTTCACTACCCCGCTGCGCTGGGACGCATCGCCATCCGCCTGGTGCCCTGCCCGGCCATCTGCGCCGAGGCCTTCTCCCTGGTGTCCAAGTAAGAGGAGGCACACGCATGTATTTCTGCAAGCTACAGGCATGCTGGATAGCCATTGTTGTTATTGACTGTGAGTGCTGTTTGCTTTTGATGGAAAAGATCCAGGTGCAGCTCAAAACCATCGCTCCGTCCTCCTGTGTTTTTGCTCTTCAAACTCTTATGTGCACTGCATGGATCTTAAAATTAATAATAATAATAAAGCTTTATTTGTATAGCGCTTTTCATACACCTGGTGCAGCTTAAAGTGATTTAACAAGAGACTAAAACCTTTGTGCACATATGTAGCATAACAACATGATATGACAGTTTAACCGTTTAAGAGACACAGGAAGTAAAAAATGAAATACAAAAATAAATAAATAAATAATCCCTCTCGGTAAAATAAAGGAAGACAAAATCAATAAATGAAATATAAAAACCTATAAAATAAATAAATAAACCAATAAATAAATAATAAAAATAAATAAATAATGAGAATGATAAAGGCTAAAATATTAAAAGACTTTCAACTTAAAAAGGGATTGTCGCTTATTAAACTGTAAAATAAACAATACAAGTAAAACGTATAAAATGAATAAAACAATATCAAAATAAATGAATAATAAAGATTAACAGCCCGTTAAAAAAGGGGGTGTCTCTAATAAAAAGCTAGTCTAAAAAGATGTGTCTTTAGCTGTTGGTTATAAAGTTCCACTGAGTTGAACTCTCTGATATTTCCTGGTAGGCTGTTCCACAGNCCACCTTATCACCTGAATCTCCTCCAAGAGCACCATTGTGGGGAGAGGCTCCTTATTTTCATCTAAAGTAACAGACAGAGAATCAGCACTTTGGAAACAGGGCTGAAAAGAGGGGATTATGGGTAATGCTACAATGATCTGTTTGGTGTTTCAGCCAATCAGAGACAGGCTCTGTATATATCTGAGACCTGTGATATATTGATGAAAAACAGAATAATAGGAGACCTTTAATGCACCGAACTGAACTCACGGCTGTAATGTTGTTCAGCTCGTTTCTCTCAGATCAGTATCTATGGCAAGGTCTGTCATGTAACGTTTAAATACCTTACTGTGTGGACACATTCATTTGACATCTGCACAGTTTCTTTGAAATAAATATAACATTATTTAAGATGCAAGAGCCACATCTTTAAAATTAGAATGTATTCAGATCCTAAAAGGCCAAATACAACACTTTGAAAGTACTTTGTTTAAAATCCCTGCGTTGAGAATGCTACTCAGGTTTAGATATTTGAGTATAATCAAGAAAATGTACTTCAAGTAAAAGTATTTATTTTTGAAGACATTCTGCGCATTTGAGAAGCTGAAAATGTGAAAAGCTTTTTTGGAAATATCTTCATCAGTTTTGCTCCGAGGTTGGCACAATGTCAGTTGGAAGTTAAATATTAAATGACCTCGTTCTCGTCTCTTTCTCTCCGCAGCTGAGTGCCACAGACCTCCAGGACACCATCAAATACATGCACGAGAACAAGAAATACAAAAAGGTACGCAGCAATAACATTATGACATTGTGTTTCTTTAGATCTACACACTCAGTGGCCGCTTCACCCGGCACGGCTGCACAATTTGGTGCATCACAATACAAGTATTTTCTTTTGCACTCATTGCTCATAACCCCCCTAGCATTGGGGTTGTAGTTAGTGATGGTGTGGTCAACAAAACATCCCTCAATCTAGTGTAACGGTTAACGATATATGGACATTTACTAAAGGTTTGAACTTATTGCAGGGCTGATTTCTTTATGCAGTTCATCATACAGGTGTATATAATAAAGTTATGTTTAGTATGTTAGCACAAGTGAACATAATGGGTGTTGTAAAGGTTTTTAAAAAGCTGTTATGATTTGCGTCTAATCGTTTTTAAAAGATCTTTCTGTTCTATTTCAAAACAGTTCAAACACAAAAGTCCTACACACAGAAAACTCTGTATTTGCATATGTTAAGAAACAGTTTTTGGCAGGTATACTTATTTCCTTTCTTTGCTCAGCATTGGATAAGAATATTGAAACCACTCTCAGGTCTGTACGGTAAATACGAACCTGCAGCCGTTAGCTTAGCTTAGCACAAAGAATGGTAACGGTAGGAAACAGCTAGCACGGCTCCATCGGAGAGCAACTCAAATCCACCACGTCTTAATCTGTCTCAATGACTTGTTATCATAACGTATTTTTCTTACAGTATAAAGGTCACAGATAAACCCAAGTCATGTGATTGTGACCCTGTGCTTGACATTCACATCATAACTCTTGTTTTTGCCCTTTTCTTTTGCTGACAGATGGTTTTGTACATCGAGGCATGTGAGTCCGGGTCGATGATGACCGACCTGCCTGCTGACATCGACGGTGAGTTCAACTTTGAACCTCATCAGACACTCTCCTGTTAACCTAAGACAGTGGTTCCCAACCTGGGGGGCGCCAAAGATCGCAGGGGGGGGGCGCCAGGCCTCAGATCATTTGAGGCCAAATATCATATTTAGACTTTTTTTTCTCACATTTTTTTACATATAATTTTAACGCAATACATGATTGTCACTAAAAGCCTTGTCTCTACATTACAATAAAAAAAAAATAATAATTGATTAATTAATTTGAATAAAAATTCAAGTTAGTAGCTATTAAAGGCATACAAAGACAGATATGTATAATTCTTTCTTTAATAGAAATGTTTCTTCTGCCCGTAAAGTGTCCAAACCAGGCTTTTCCGGATAAGCACATTTTTAAAACATAGTCATCGTCCATGCCGGTTTTCAGATTATTTGTCTGGTCTCCTCCATTTTGTAGATTATTTACGACTTTTGAATCCACATAAACACATCGGCAAAATCCGGCTTACCTTGAGCATGTGTTTTAAACAGTTTCATCCCTTTGTGAATTGTTTCCACTTGCGCCGTCCTTTAATTTATTCATACAGCGGGAATCCAAATGAATGAATCCTGAGTCCAATAACCATCAAAGTCACTCCAATATTTCTCCTTAGTTACGCTTTCATTGTCCTTTAACAAAATACTTCCCATTCATCCAGTCTGTGACATTAGTTGTAGCATTTTGAGACTTTGAAACTTTAATTACCGCTGTTGCCCCCCCCCTTGTGTGTGTGT
>NW_011367249.1:156824-162198 GCF_000735185.1 Notothenia coriiceps | reverse complement strand
GTAAAATGAATAAAACAATATCAAAATAAATGAATAATAAAGATTGACAGCCCGTTAAAAAAGGGGGTGTCTGTAATAAAAAGCTAGTCTAAAAAGATGTGTCTTTAGCTGTTGGTTATAAATGTCTCTCAGAGGGGCGTGGGGAGGGGCTCCTTATTTTCATCTAAAGTAACAGACAGAGAATCAGCACTTTTGAAACCGGGCTGAAACAGAGGGGATTATGGGTAATGCTGCAATGATCTGTTTGGTGTTTGGAGCAACGCTTCAGAGACATGTTTTGTATATATCTGATACCTATCATAGATTGATGAAAAACAATATAATAGGAGACCTTTAAAGTTTCTAATGTGTTTTATGCTCTTAATGTCTTTCATTTTTGTAAAGCACTTTGAATTGCCTTTTGTTGAAAAGTGCTATAAGTAAAGATGTCCTTGCTTTGCGTGTTCTGCTGCAGCCTGAGCCCATACAGCTACGATGAGGGCTGTCTGTCCAGCAGCCAGGACCACATCCCACTGGCAGCGCTCCCCCTCCTCGCCACCTCCGCCCCGCAGTACCAGGACGCCATGGCCACCGTCATCGTCAGGGCCAACCAGGTGTACTCAGACTTCTTAAAGTCTCTGGAAGGGGCAGCCTTCTCCGGCCAGGTCAGTCACCGAAGATACCTGGGTCACATTTCAACTTCAGTGTCCATATGTAGTTAAATCGTGTTACAGAGTGGTCCGTCTTTTTTCTTTTTCTTAACAAAACAACAACAATAAGCAGAAGAACATGGGGTGTTTCTTTTCAATATAAAACATTGACATTGATCATTAAATAAAAGATTCAAACAGTTAAACAAAAGAAGGGCGTATCGGGGTAATATACACTTTCCATTTCTCCCAAATGTCCTTAAATGTAAGTTCCTGGAGCCTCATAGAGAAGGTTATTCTTTCCATTACAAAGATTTCATAAATGATATCGAACCAAGTAAGGGATAATGTGAAGTGAGGCGGTCATTGTGGGGAAAAGAACACCCGACAGGCTGACCAGGAGCCTGACGCATGCAGTTTGCTTTTCGGCCAAACTGTATACAGTTAAATCGACCAAACTTCTTTCTGCAGATGTAAGCGTCCTTAACAACGGTCAATAAGTCCTTGACAGCGGTCTGTCTGTTCTGGATTAACAACGCGTCGCGTGTTCTGAATTGACCAATCAGAATCGAGTATTCAACTAAGCCATGTTATAATCATCTATAGATGGGCTGTTTGGTTTGAGCCATTTCTTTGTGATTGCTTTCCTGGCATCAACACTCAACAAGTCAACATCCCAAATAAGTATTTAGTTTTAATATGTGTGGATGTTGAGTGCAGAAACCTGGGTCATATTTGTTCAGTTATTGATTGATTTTATTCACAGGTTACCAGATATAGACACACAAATCCAAAAGCAAACAGGTTAAATTGAAAACATTCATTTCAAACATGGTCACGAGATGTTAGAAGAAACAAGAAGCACAGGATTTTCAACCAAAAACTAAACAAAAACACCTTCAATAGAAATGTAATTGCATATTTCATTACCAATCTCACAAACTTGTCCATAAAATAGTCCTAAGACAACCTTAACAAATCTAATCATCGATGTTCTTCCACAGAGCGGTGTGGTAACCTCTGAAAACATTATCCACTCGCAAGACACTTTTCATGAACTCACACTGGCCTTGATATTATAATTATGTCATTGTTATCTGTCAACACAAATATTGAGGATAATACTGGTTACTAATATTAATAATATGCCACGTTATAACTTCTGATTGTAATAGTTTTGAAATAAATGTAAACAGTATCGCAGCTGAGCCTGCTCTTTAATTTTGTACCAGTTATATCTAAATATTAAAACACCTTGTTAATTGATTCTCCACATAATGGTATACACACATATAACAACAAATGCCAACATAAGAAAGATTCTTCCTAAGTTTACATTTTATTATGTGTACTTCCTTGAATATGTTTTATTATCAGCATACTCGCTTTTGTTTGGGTTATTAAACTGTGTTTGAGTATATGTGTTGGTATTCTAGGCAAACCTTAACCCTTTGGCTGTGTTTTAAAAATATAACTATTGTTTTATGAATTCTTTGTTTGACCTTTGGCCCCTCTAGGTTTGCCTGATTGGAGACTGTGTGGGAGGGATCTTAGGTTTTGATGCACTTTGCAGCAGCAACCAGACGGTGAACGAGAGCCAGAACAGCAGCCGCAGGGGCAGCCTCGTCAGTGTGCAGGTAGCAGACCACTGACATTAATAACTAAATATCATGATCACAGAAATTCAATTTCTAATTCCCTCTGAAAATATGCCCTGCCTTTTATTTTAGTTTCCTGCAACAAGAAGGGCTTATCGGTGTAATATACACTTTCCATTGTGTGGTCACCCTAACAGAAACAATTAGAGTGACCACACTACCAGCAACAGGACATTCAATTTCCACAAAAATATCTTATATACAGTGTTTTGTCTAAGTTTTCATGTAGTTTTAAATCTTGCTAAGACAAAAATCAACTCAGATTGTAACCTTCACACAACCTTTTTTCAAACAAATCATTTCTTAAGTTAACTGTACATAGAGCGCTGGATCATCAAAACCAAGACCACAAAAAGCCCGTACAACTATTTTCTTCAAATCTTGTTTTGCCAAGATGTAAAATACATTTCAGACTTTCTTTTTAAGTGTGATAAACTTATATAACTAATGTCCCTGAATCCCCCTCCAGGACCAGGACCTCCTCTCTCCCGGCATCATTGTGAACAGCGTGCAAGGCTCGGCCTCTCCCACCCTGGAGAGCAGCCGCCACCTGAGCCGGAGCAACATCGACATCCCTCGGTCCGGCTCAGGAGACGACGCCAAGAGACAACTGCCCCGCAAGAGGAGCGACTCCTCCACCTACGAGCTGGACACCATAAAACAGCACCATGCCTTCCTCACCAGGTGTGTTGAGTGTGGGGAGACCAGAATCCAGGACGATTCAAAAGTTTGACATTACGATTACCCTGGCCACAATCATATTTTTTAAGTGAACATTGTTTATGTGATAGTCATGCAATCTAGTTATTTATCATAAGGGGGTTCTGCATTAAATTAACATTCAAATAATAAAATAGCAACTGTGTTATCCTCATCTTTCTTACATAATAAGGTCAAGCTCAAAGTATTCCAGATCATTCTGATAATGGAAATTCCCCATGATCGACTTATTGTGGTCTCAATCAAATCCTCTATCCCTAACCCTGGGAGATAACCGCGACCTTGTTTTACACGCTCTCTGAGTCTGGTTTGTTTTTATTTCATACGAGGAAATGACTTTGTGCCGTCCTTCCAGCTTACACTCCAGTGTTCTGCGGAGTGATGCGGTGTCGCGCAGGTCGAGCAGCAGCACGATGCTGGATGGCAGCTCTCTGGGGAGGTTCGACTTCGAGGTGTCCGACTTTTTCCTGTTCGGCTCTCCACTGGGCTTGGTCCTCGCCCTGAGGAAGACCGTCATTCCTATGCTGGATGGTAAGCTAATTTAAGTCAATCAATGATGGCAACGTTGTTTATTTTTGACACATTATTGCAATAATACAAAATGACTTCGCTTTTTAAAGAACTTACTTTAGTGCTATTTGTATGTTTGGTTGCCATTACCATTATTTAAAAGCTAGATATCCCGTATTATGTTCTCAGAGACGATATTTATTATTTTATTATTTATTTGTTTTATTCCACACATGGCAGTTATTTTAAATCAAAACATGTACACTTTACAAAACATGTACACTTATACTGGTTGTTTTTTTTATAGCGCATGGTGGAAAGGAGCAGGGAGAGGAACATCGTATTTTACCTGCCCCTTCTTACAAAAATAAAAATAACCATTCAAAAGTAAAATAAAAGCAATATTCTTTCAGTCACAGTTGCTTACAAATACTGAAACATAAAACCAGAACACACTCAAAAGTCTTCAAACTGTCTAATTACGCAATTTTAAACATAAAAATGTGGGTGGGATCATGGGTCCTTAGATTGTTCCCCTCTCCTCGCTCATATTTCCGGCTCTGTGTCTCCCCCTAGTGGCCCAGCTGCGTCCCGCCTGTCAGCAGGTCTACAACCTGTTCCACCCGGCGGATCCTTCGGCCTCCCGCCTGGAGCCTCTGCTGGAGAGGAAGTTCCACCTGCTGCCTCCCTTCAACGTGCCCCGCTACCAGCGCTTCCCCCTGGGAGACGGAAACTCTGCCCTCCTGGGTGAGCCTCTGCACCCACGGCGTCTAAAAGCCTCAGTCAAATCTATTCAGTAGATATCCAGTCTCTGATCTACAGTCGATTCATTCAGTGCTCCTGTTTTTCCCCCATGCACAGACATGAATGCAAATGACACTGTATTGAAATAACTTTTCCTTTTAACTTAAAAGATCATATCCGCTGACACACGGAAATGATCGTAACACACTGTCCCGTTTCCCAGGGGTTCTTGCTACTGAAAACAAATGCATTAAAGACATCGTAGCGTCCCACTCTCCCTTCAGACACTGTCTCAAAGAAATTAAGCGTTGTTCTATTGCTTGTGCTTCAACATGTTTTACAAAGCAGTTTATGATCGAATGTGGTCAAAGTCCTGCTAGGGGTTTCTGTTTGGACACTGTGGAGCAACGCGTTACAGCCTCACCCTTTTATACAAATATCTGTCTATTTGTACTGCAGAAAGTGTACACAGAAATGTATGAAGTAAATATTTAGATGAGGATTTTTCTTTCTAGGTCTAAACACATAGCTTCCAACACAAAACTAGGCTTGGTAAGGAACCACATTAGGGTTTATAAGCTGTACAAAAAAGACAATATTTATTTTCTTCTATCCTTACGGTAACCACTCTTGTATAATGTATTAACAATGTTTTCAGAACAGATCTACAGCCTATGGTACCGATAAAGTTTTATAGACAATAACATTTTGTGCCAAAGGTATTATGACGACGTTAGAGTGTTTTATCATGACGTTATGTGTCTGACTAGCGGTGTCAAAAGAAATGGGCTCGACTCTGCTTTCTTGTCTCACGTTTAGTTGTTCTTGCTTCATATGTTTTTGTGTCTTCCTTGTCTCTTTTTTCCCTCCTTCTCTGTCTCTGCCTTGTGTCCCCCATATCTGTACGTCACTCTCTACCTCCAACCCCCCCTCCTTCTGCCCCTCCACCCCCCCTCTGTAGTGGAGACAGTCCAGAGCAACGCTCAGCTGCTGCTTGACAGCGGGCCTCCCTTGTTGTCCCTTCGCTGTCAGGAGACCATCAGTGAGACCTGCATCCCTGTGCCGATGCTAAACTGGCAGGAGGGCTGCCTCAAAGCCACACCCGCCACTATG